>NC_092759.1:20746932-20961504 GCF_047496795.1 Chiloscyllium punctatum | reverse complement strand
TGGGCTACAGTCCCCCCCCCCCCACACACACACACACACACACTCACACACACACTCACACTGGGCTACAGTCTCCCCCCCCCCCCACACACACACACACACTGGGCTACAGTCTCCCCCCCCCCCCCCCCACTACACACACACACTGGGCTACAGTCCCCCCCCCCCCACACACACACACCACACACACTCACACACACACTCACACTGGGCTACAGTCTCCCCCCCCCCCACACACACACACACACTGGGCTACAGTCTCCCCCCCCCCCCCACCACACACACACACTGGGCTACAGTCCCCCCCCCCCCCCACACACACACACACACACACACTGGGCTACAGTCCCCCCACCCCCCCCCCCCCCCCCCCCCCCCCCCACACACACACACACACACAGACTCTCACTGGGGTACAGTCCCCTACACACACACACACACACTGGGCTACAGTCCCCCCCCCCCCCCACACACACACACTCACACACACACTCACACTGGGCTACAGTCTCCCCCCCCCCCCACACACACACACACAGAGACTCTCACTGAGGTACAGTCCCCCCCCCCCCACACACACAGGGCTACAGTCCCCCCCCCCCCACACACACACACACTGGGCTACAGTCCCCCCCCACCCCACACACACACACTGGGCTACAGTCCCCCCCCACCCCACACACACACACACCCCCCCCCCCCCCCCACACACACACACTGGGCTACAGTCTCCCCCCCCCCCCCACACACACACACACACAGAGACTCTCACTGAGGTACAGTCTCCCCCCCCCCCCCACACACACACACACACACACAGAGACTCTCACTGAGGTACAGTCTCCCCCCCCCCCCCCCCACACACACTGGGCTACAGTTCCCCCCCCCACCACACACACACACACACACACAGAGACACCCACTAGGGTGCAGTCCCCCCCCCCCCCCCCCCACACACACACACACAGAGACACCACTAGGTGCAGTCCCCCCCCCCCCCCACACACACACACACACAGAGACACCCACTAGGGTGCAGTCCCCCCACCCCCACACACACACACACACACACACACACACAGACTCTCACTGGGGTACAGTCTCCCCCCGACACACACACAGACAGACTCTCACTGGGTACAGTCCCCCCCCGCCCCCCCCCACACACACACACAGACTCTCACTGGGTACAGTCCCCCCCCCCGCACCCGCCCCCCACACACACACACAGACTCTCACTGGAGTACAGTCTCCCCCCCACACACACACACACACACACACACTCTCACTGGGGTACAGTCCCCCCCCCGCACCCGCCCCACACACACACACACAGACTCTCCACTGGGGTACAGTCTCCCCCCACACACACACACACAGACTCTCACTGGGGTACAGTCTCCCCCCACCCCCACACACACACACAGACAGACTCTCACTTGGGTACAGTCCCCCTCCCCCCCCACAGACACACAGAGACTCTCACTGGGGTACAGTCCCCCCCCCCACGCGCACACACAGAGACTCTCACTGGGGTACAGACTCCCCTCCCACACACACACACACAGACTCCCACTGGGGTCGAGTCCCCCCCCACCACACACACACACACACCACAGACTCCCACTGTGGTACAGTCCCACACACACACACAGAGAGACTATCACTGGGGTACAGTCCCACACACAGACTCTCACTGGGGTACAGTCCACACACACACTCACACACAGACTCTCACTGGGGTACAGTCCCACACACACACTCACACACAGACTCTCACTGGGGTACAGTCCCACACACACACTCACACACACAGACTCTCACTGGGGTACAGTCCCACACACACATACACAGACTCTCACTGGGGTACAGTCCCACACACACATACACAGACTCTCACTGGGGTACAGTCCCACTCACACACAGACTCTCACTGGGGTACAGTCCCCACAGACTCACACACAGACTCTCACTGGGGTACAGTCCCACACACACACACACACACAGACTCTCACTGGGTACAGTCCCACACACACATTCACACAGAGACTCTCACTGGGTACAGTCCCACACACACACAGACTCTCACTGGGGTACAGTCCACACACAGACTATCACTGGGGTACAGTCCCACACACACACAGACTCTCACTGGGGTACAGTCCCACAGACTCACACAGAGACTCTCACTGGGTTACAGTCCCCACACACACACACACAGACTCTCACTGGGGTACAGTCCCACACACACACAGACTCTCACTGGGGTACAGTCCCACACACTCACACACAGACTCTCACTGGGTACAGTCCCACACACACACAGACTCTCACTGGGGTACAGTCCCACATACACACACACAGAGACTCTCACTGGGGTACAGTCCCACACACACTCACACAGAGACTCACACTGGGGTACAGTCCCACGCACACACACACAGACTCTCACTGGTGTACAGTCCCACACACACACTCACACACAGACTCTCACTGGGGTACAGTCCCACACACACACTCACACACAGGACTCTCACTGGGGTACAGTCCCACACACACACTCATACACAGACTCTCACTGGGGTACAGTCCCACACACACACTCACACACAGACTCTCACTGGGGTACAGTCCCACACACACACTCACACACAGACTCTCACTGGGGTACAGTCCCCTACACACACACACACACACTGGGCTACAGTCCACCCCCCCCCCCCCCCCCACACACACACACACAGACTCTCACTGGGGTACAGTCCCCTACACACCACACACACACACAGACTCTCACTGGGGTACAGTCCCACACACACATACACAGACTCTCACTGGGGTACAGTCCCACTCACACACAGACTCACACTGGGTACAGTCCCACAGACTCACACACAGACTCTCACTGGGGTACAGTCCCCACACACACACACACACACACACAGACTCTCACTGGGGTACAGTCCCACACACACATTCACACAGAGACTCTCACTGGGGTACAGTCCCACACACACACAGACTCTCACTGGGGTACAGTCCCACACACAGACTATCACTGGGGTACAGTCCCACACACACACAGACTCTCACTGGGGTACAGTCCCACAGACTCACACAGAGACTCTCACTGGGTTACAGTCCCACACACACACACACACACAGACTCTCACTGGGGTACAGTCCCACACACACACAGACTCTCACTGGGATACAGTCCCACACACACACACACTGACTCTCACTGGGGTACAGTCCCACACACACACAGACTCTCACTGGGTACAGTCCCACATACACACACACAGAGACTCTCACTGGGGTACAGTCCCACACACACTCACACAGAGACTCACACTGGGGTACAGTCCCACGCACACACACACAGACTCTCACTGGTGTACAGTCCCACACACACACTCACACACAGACTCTCACTGGGGTACAGTCCCACACACACACTCACACACAGACTCTCACTGGGGTACAGTCCCACACACACACTCATACACAGACTCTCACTGGGGTACAGTCCCACACACACACTCACACACAGACTCTCACTGGGTACAGTCCCACACACACACTCACACACAGACTATCACTCGGGTACAGTCCCACACACACACAGACTCTCACTGGGGTACAGTCCCACAGACTCACACAGAGACTCTCACTGGGGTACAGTCCCACACACACACACAGAGACTCTCACTGGGGTACAGTCCCACACACACACAGACTCTCACTGGGGTACAGTCCCACACACAGACTCTCACTGGGGTACAGTCCCACACACACACACACACAGACTCTCACTGGGGTACAGTCCCACACACACACACAGAGACTCTCACTGGGTACAGTCCCACACACACACACACACAGACTCTCACTTGGGTACAGTCCCACACACACACACAGACTCTCACTGGGGTACAGTCCCACACACACATACACAGACTCTCACTGGGGTACAGTCCCACAGACTCACACACAGACTCTCACTGGGGTACAGTCCCACACACACACACACACACACACACACACAGACTCTCACTGGGGTACAGTCCCACACACACACAGACTCTCACTGGGGTACAGTCCCACACACAGACTATCACTGCGGTACAGTCCACAGACACACAGACTCTCACTGGGGTACAGTCCCACAGACTCACACAGAGACTCTCACTGGGGTACAGTCCCTCACACACAGACTCTCACTGGGGTACAGTCCCACACACAGACAGACTCTCACTGGGGTACAGTCCCACAGACTCACACAGAGACTCTCACTGGGGTACAGTCCCACACACACACACAGAGACTCTCACTGGGGTACAGTCCCACACACACACAGACTCTCACTGGGGTACAGTCCCACACACAGACTCTCACTGGGTACAGTCCCACACACACACACAGAGACTCTCACTGGGGTACAGTCCCACACACACACACACACAGACTCTCACTTGGGTACAGTCCCACACACACACACAGACTCTCACTGGGGTACAGTCCCACACACACATACACAGACTCTCACTGGGGTACAGTCCCACAGACTCACACACAGACTCTCACTGGGGTACAGTCCCACACACACACACACACACACACACACAGACTCTCACTGGGGTACAGTCCCACACACACACAGACTCTCACTGGGGTACAGTCCCACACACAGACTATCACTGCGGTACAGTCCCACAGACACACAGACTCTCACTGGGGTACAGTCCCACAGACTCACACAGAGACTCTCACTGGGGTACAGTCCCTCACACACAGACTCTCACTGGGGTACAGTCCCACACACAGACAGACTCTCACTGGGATACAGTCCCACACACACACACTGACTCTCACTGGGGTACAGTCCCACACACACACACTGACTCTCACTGGGGTACAGTCCCACACACAGACTCTCACTGGGGTACAGTCCCACACACACACACACACACAGACTCTCACTGGGTACAGTCCCACACACACACAGAGACTATCACTGGGGTACAGTCCCACAGACACACACAGAGACTCTCACTGGGGTACAGTCCCACACACACACACACACACACACAGACTCTCACTGGGGTACAGTCCCACACACACACACACTCTCACTGGGATACAGTCCCACACACACACACTGACTCTCACTGGGGTACAGTCCCACACACACACAGACTCTCACTGGGGTACAGTCCCACACACTCACACACAGACTCTCACTGGGGTACAGTCCCACACACACACAGACTCTCACTGGGGTACAGTCCCACATACACACACACAGAGACTCTCACTGGGGTACAGTCCCACACACACTCACACAGAGACTCACACTGGGGTACAGTCCCACGCACACACACACAGACTCTCACTGGTGTACAGTCCCACACACACACTCACACACAGACTCTCACTGGGGTACAGTCCCACACACACACTCACACACAGACTCTCACTGGGGTACAGTCCCACACACACACTCATACACAGACTCTCACTGGGGTACAGTCCCACACACACACTCACACACAGACTATCACTCGGGTACAGTCCCACACACACACAGACTCTCACTGGGGTACAGTCCCACAGACTCACACAGAGACTCTCACTGGGGTACAGTCCCACACACACACACAGAGACTCTCACTGGGGTACAGTCCCACACACACACAGACTCTCACTGGGGTACAGTCCCACACACAGACTCTCACTGGGGTACAGTCCCCCACACACACACACACATACAGACTCTCACTGGGGTACAGTCCCACACACACACACAGAGACTCTCACTGGGGTACAGTCCCACACACACACACACACAGACTCTCACTTGGGTACAGTCCCACACACACACACAGACTCTCACTGGGGTACAGTCCCACACACACATACACAGACTCTCACTGGGGTACAGTCCCACTCACACACAGACTCTCACTTGGGTACAGTCCCACAGACTCACACACAGACTCTCACTGGGGTACAGTCCCACACACACACACACACACACACACACACACACACACAGACTCTCACTGGGGTACAGTCCCACACACACACAGACTCTCACTGGGGTACAGTCCCACACACAGACTATCACTGCGGTACAGTCCCACAGACACACAGACTCTCACTGGGGTACAGTCCCACAGACTCACACAGAGACTCTCACTGGGGTACAGTCCCTCACACACAGACTCTCACTGGGGTACAGTCCCACACACAGACAGACTCTCACTGGGATACAGTCCCACACACACACACTGACTCTCACTGGGGTACAGTCCCACACACACACAGACTCTCACTGGGGTACAGTCCCACACACAGACTCTCACTGGGGTACAGTCCCACACACACACACTGACTCTCACTGGGGTACAGTCCCACACACACACAGACTCTCACTGGGGTACAGTCCCACACACACACACACAGACTCTCACTGGGGTACAGTCCCACACACACACAGACTCTCACTGGGGTACAGTCCCACATACACACACACAGAGACTCTCACTGGGGTACAGTCCCACACACACTCACACAGAGACTCTCACTGGGGTACAGTCCCACGCACACACACACAGACTCTCACTGGTGTACAGTCCCACACACACACTCACACACAGTCTCTCACTGGGGTACAGTCCCACACACACACTCACACACAGACTCTCACTGGGGTACAGTCCCACACACACACTCACACACAGACTCTCACTGGGGTACAGTCCCACACACACACTCACACACAGACTCTCACTGGGGTACAGTCCCACACACACACACACACACACAGACTCTCACTGGGGTACAGTCCCACACACACACACAGAGACTCTCACTGGGGTACAGTCCCACACACACACACACACACACAGACTCTCACTTGGGTACAGTCCCACACACACACACACACACACAGACTCTCACTGGGGTACAGTCCCACACACACATACACAGACTCTCACTGGGGTACAGTCCCACACACACATACACAGACTCTCACTGGGGTACAGTCCCACTCACACACAGACTCTCACTGGGGTACAGTCCCACAGACTCACACACAGACTCTCACTGGGGTACAGTCCCACACACACACACACACACACACACACACACAGACTCTCACTGGTGTACCGTCTCACACACAGACTATCACTGCGGTACAGTCCCACAGACACACAGACTCTCACTGGGGTACAGTCCCACAGACTCACACAGAGACTCTCACTGGGGTACAGTCCCTCACACACAGACTCTCACTGGGGTACAGTCCCACACACAGATAGACTCTCACTGGGATACAGTCCCACACACACACACACTGACTCTCACTGGGGTACAGTCCCACACACACACAGACTCTCACTGGGGTACAGTCCCACACACAGACTCTCACTGGGGTACAGTCCCACACACACACACACACAGACTATCACTGGGGTACAGTCCCACACACACACAGACTCTCACTGGGGTACAGTCCCACAGACACACACAGAGACTCTCACTGGGGTACAGTCCCACACACACACACACACACACAGACTCTTACTGGGGTACAGTCCCACACACACACAGACTCTCACTGGGATACAGTCCCACACACACACACTGACTCTCACTGGGGTACAGTCCCACACACACACAGACTCTCACTGGGGTACAGTCCCACACACTCACACACAGACTCTCACTGGGGTACAGTCCCACACACACACAGACTCTCACTGGGGTACAGTCCCACATACACACACACAGAGACTCTCACTGGGGTACAGTCCCACACACACTCACACAGAGACTCTCACTGGGGTACAGTCCCACGCACACACACACAGACTCTCACTGGTGTACAGTCCCACACACACACTCACACACAGACTCTCACTGGGGTACAGTCCCACACACACACTCACACACAGACTCTCACTGGGGTACAGTCCCACACACACACTCATACATAGACTCTCACTGGGGTACAGTCCAACACACACACTCACACAGAATCTCACTGGGGTACAGACCCACACACACACACACACACACAGACTATCACTAGGGTACAGTCCCACACACACAGACTCTCACTGGGGTACAGTCCCACACACACACAGACTCTCACTGGGGTACAGTCCCACATACACACACACAGAGACTCTCACTGGGGTACAGTCCCACACACACTCACACAGAGACTCTCACTGGGGTACAGTCCCACGCACACACACACAGACTCTCACTGGTGTACAGTCCCACACACACACTCACACACAGACTCTCACTGGGGTACAGTCCCCCACACACACTCACACACAGACTCTCACTGGGGTACAGTCCCACACACACACTCATACACAGACTCTCACTGGGGTACAGTCCCACACACACACTCACACACAGACTCTCACTGGTGTACAGACCCACACACACACTCACACACAGACTATCACTGGGGTACAGTCCCACACACACACAGACTCTCACTGGGGTACAGTCCCACAGACTCACACAGAGACTCTCACTGGGGTACAGTCCCACACACACTCACACAGAGACACTCACTGGGGTACAGTCCCACACACACACAGACTCTCACTGGGGTACAGTCCCACACACAGACTCTCACTGGGGTACAGTCCCACACACACACACACACACACACACAGACTCTCACTGGGGTACAGTCCCACACACACACACAGAGACTCTCACTGGGGTACAGTCCCACACACACACACACACAGACTCTCACTTGGGTACAGTCCCACACACACACTCACACTCAGACTCTCACTGGGGTACAGTCCCACACACACATACACAGACTCTCACTGGGGTACAGTCCCACACACACATACACAGACTCTCACTGGGGTACAGTCCCACTCACACACAGACTCTCACTGGGGTACAGTCCCACAGACTCACACACAGACTCTCACTGGGGTACAGTCCCACACACACACACACACACACACACAGACACACACAGACTCTCACTGGGGTACAGTCCCACACACACACTCACACAGAGACTCTCACTGGGGTACACTCCCACACACACACAGACTCTCACTGGGGTACAGTCCCACACACAGACTATCACTGCGGTACAGTCCCACGCACACACAGACTCTCACTGGGGTACAGTCCCACAGACTCACACAGAGACTCTCACTGGGGTACAGTCCCTCACACACAGACTCTCACTGGGGTACAGTCCCACACACACACAGACTCTAACTGGGATACAGTCCCACACACACACACTGACTCTCACTGGGGTACAGTCCCACACACACACAGACTCTCACTGGGGTACAGTCCCACACACTCACACAGACTCTCACTGGGGTACAGTCCCACACACACACAGACTCTCACTGGGGTACAGTCCCACATACACACACACAGAGACTCTCACTGGGGTACAGTCCCTCACACAGAGACTCTCACTGGGGTACAGTCCCACGCACACACACACAGACTCTCAATGGGGTACAGTCCCACACACACACTCACACACAGACTCTCACTGGGGTACAGTCCCACACACACAATCACACACAGACTCTCACTGGGGTACAGTCCCACACACACACTCACACACAGACTATCACTGGGGTACAGTCCCACACACACACAGACTCTCACTGGGGTACAGTCCCACAGACTCACACAGAGACTCTCACTGGGGTACAGTCCCACACACACTCACACAGAGACTCTCACTGGGGTACAGTCCCACGCACACACACACAGACTCTCACTGGGGTACAGTCCCACACACACACTCACACACAGACTCTCACTGGGGTACAGTCCCACACACACACTCACACACAGACTCTCACTGGGGTACAGTCCCACACACACACTCACACACAGACTATCACTGGGGTACAGTCCCACACACACACAGACTCTCACTGGGGTACAGTCCCACAGACTCACACAGAGACTCTCACTGGGGTACAGTCCCACACACACTCACACAGAGACTCTCACTGGGGTACAGTCCCACACACACACAGACTCTCACTGGGGTACAGTCCCACACACACACACACACACAGACTCTCACTGGGGTACAGTCCCACACACACACACACACACAGACTCTCACTGGGGTACAGTCCCACACTCACACACAGAGACTCTCACTGGGGTACAGTCCCACACAAACACACACACAGACTCTCACTGGGGTACAGTCCCACACACACACACACACACAGACTCTCACTGGGGTACAGTCCCACACACACACTCACACACAGACTCTCACTGGGGTACAGTCCCACACACACACAGACTCTCACTGGGGTACAGTCCCACACACACACAGACTCTCACTGGGGTACAGTCCCACACACACACAGACTCTCACTGGGGTACACTCCCACACACACACACACACAGATTCTCACTGGGGTACAGTCCCACACACACGCACACACAGACTCTCACTGGGGTACAGTCCCACACCCACACACACACAGACTCCCACTGGGGTACAGTCCCACACCCACACACACACACACACACACACACACAGACTCTCACTGGGGTACTGTCCCACACACACACACTGACTCTCACTGGGGTACAGTCCCACACACACGCACACACAGACTCTCACTGGGGTACAGTCCCACACACACACACACACAGACTCTCACTGGGGTACAGTCCCACACACACACACTGACTCTCACTGGGGTACAGTCCCACACACACACAGACTCTCACTGGGGTACAGTCCCACACACTCACACACAGACTCTCACTGGGGTACAGTCCCACACACACACAGTCTCTCACTGGGGTACAGTCCCACATACACACACACAGAGACTCTCACTGGGGTACAGTCCCACACACACTCACACAGAGACTCTCACTGGGGTACAGTCCCACGCACACACACACAGACTCTCACTGGTGTACAGTCCCACACACACACTCACACACAGACTCTCACTGGGGTACAGTCCCACACACACACTCACACACAGACTCTCACTGGGGTACAGTCCCACACACACACTCATACACAGACTCTCACTGGGGTACAGTCCAACACACACACTCACACACAGAATCTCACTGGGGTACAGTCCCACACACACACTCACACACAGACTATCACTGGGGTACAGTCCCACACACACACAGACTCTCACTGGGGTACAGTCCCACAGACTCACACAGAGACTCTCACTGGGGTACAGTCCCACACACACTCACACAGAGACTCTCACTGGGGTACAGTCCCACACACACACAGACTCTCACTGGGGTACAGTCCCACACACAGACTCTCACTGGGGTACAGTCCCGCACACACACACACACACACACAGACTCTCACTGGGGTACAGTCCCCCACACACACACACACAGACTCTCACTGGGGTACAGTCCCACACACACACACAGACTCTCACTTGGGTACAGTCCCACACACACACACACACAGACTCTCACTTGGGTACAGTCCCACACACACACTCACACACAGACTCTCACTGGGGTACAGTCCCACACACACATACACAGACTCTCACTGGGGTACAGTCCCACACACACATACACAGACTCTCACTGGGGTACAGTCCCACTCACACACAGACTCTCACTGGGGTACAGTCCCACAGACTCACACACAGACTCTCACTGGGGTACAGTCCCACACACACACACACACACACACAGACTCTCACTGGGGTACAGTCCCACACACACACTTGCACAGAGACTCTCACTGGGGTACAGTCCCACACACACACAGACTCTCACTGGGGTACAGTCCCACACACAGACTCTCACTGGGGTACAGTCCCACACACACACTCATACACAGACTATCACTGGGGTACAGTCCCACACACACACTCACACACAGACTCTCACTGGGGTACAGTCCCACACACACACTCATACACAGACTATCACTGGGGTACAGTCCCACACACACACTCACACACAGACTCTCACTGGGGTACAGTCCCACACACACATACACAGACTCTCACTGGGGTACAGTCCCACTCACACACAGACTCTCACTGGGGTACAGTCCCACAGACTCACACACAGACTCTCACTGGGGTACAGTCCCACACACACACACACACACACACACACAGACTCTCACTGGGGTACAGTCCCACACACACACAGACTCTCACTGGGGTACAGTCCCACACACAGACTATCACTGCGGTACAGTCCCACGCACACACAGACTCTCACTGGGGTACAGTCCCACAGACTCACACAGAGACTCTCACTGGGGTACAGTCCCTCACACACAGACTCTAACTGGGGTACAGTCCCACACACACACAGACTCTCACTGGGATACAGTCCCACACACACACACTGACTCTCACTGGGGTACAGTCCCACACACACACAGACTCTCACTGGGGTACAGTCCCACACACTCACACAGACTCTCACTGGGGTACAGTCCCACACACACACAGACTCTCACTGGGGTACAGTCCCACATACACACACACAGAGACTCTCACTGGGGTACAGTCCCACACACACTCACACAGAGACTCTCACTGGGGTACAGTCCCACGCACACACACACAGACTCTCACTGGGGTACAGTCCCACACACACACTCACACACAGACTCTCACTGGGGTACAGTCCCACACACACACTCACACACAGACTCTCACTGGGGTACAGTCCCACACACACACTCATACACAGACTATCACTGGGGTACAGTCCCACACACACACTCACACACAGACTCTCACTGGGGTACAGTCCCACACACACACTCACACACAGACTATCACTGGGGTACAGTCCCACACACACACAGACTCTCACTGGGGTACAGTCCCACAGACTCACACAGAGACTCTCACTGTGGTACAGTCCCACACACACTCACACAGAGACTCTCACTGGGGTACAGTCCCACACACACACAGACTCTCACTGGGGTACAGTCCCACACACACACACACACAGACTCTCACTGGGGTACAGTCCCACACACACACACTGACTCTCACTGGGGTACAGTCCCACACACACACAGACTCTCACTGGGGTACAGTCCCACACACTCACACACAGACTCTCACTGGGGTACAGTACCACACACACACAGTCTCTCACTGGGGTACAGTCCCACATACACACACACAGAGACTCTCACTGGGGTACAGTCCCACACACACTCACACAGAGACTCTCACTGGGGTACAGTCCCACGCACACACACACAGACTCTCACTGGTGTACAGTCCCACACACACACTCACACACAGACTCTCACTGGGGTACAGTCCCACACACACACTCACACACAGACTCTCACTGGGGTACAGTCCCACACACACACTCATACACAGACTCTCACTGGGGTACAGTCCAACACACACACTCACACACAGAATCTCACTGGGGTACAGTCCCACACACACACTCACACACAGACTATCACTGGGGTACAGTCCCACACACACACAGACTCTCACTGGGGTACAGTCCCACAGACTCACACAGAGACTCTCACTGGGGTACAGTCCCACACACACTCACACAGAGACTCTCACTGGGGTACAGTCCCACACACACACAGACTCTCACTGGGGTACAGTCCCACACACAGACTCTCACTGGGGTACAGTCCCACACACACACACACACACACACAGACTCTCACTGGGGTACAGTCCCCCACACACACACACACAGACTCTCACTGGGGTACAGTCCCACACACACACACAGACTCTCACTTGGGTACAGTCCCACACACACACACACACAGACTCTCACTTGGGTACAGTCCCACACACACACTCACACACAGACTCTCACTGGGGTACAGTCCCACACACACATACACAGACTCTCACTGGGGTACAGTCCCACACACACATACACAGACTCTCACTGGGGTACAGTCCCACTCACACACAGACTCTCACTGGGGTACAGTCCCACAGACTCACACACAGACTCTCACTGGGGTACAGTCCCACACACACACACACACACACACAGACTCTCACTGGGGTACAGTCCCACACACACACTCACACAGAGACTCTCACTGGGGTACAGTCCCACACACACACAGACTCTCACTGGGGTACAGTCCCACACACAGACTATCACTGCGGTACAGTCCCACAGACACACAGACTCTCACTGGGGTACAGTCCCACACACAGATAGACTCTCACTGGGATACAGTCCCACACACACACACACACTGACTCTCACTGGGGTACAGTCCCACACACGCACAGACTCTCACTGGGGTACAGTCCCACACACAGACTCTCACTGGGGTACAGTCCCACACACACACACACACACAGACTCTCACTGGGGTAGAGTCCCACACACACACAAACCTCACTGGGGTACAGTCCCACACACAGACTCTCACTGGGGTACAGTCCCACACACACACACACACACTCAGACTCTCACTGGGGTACAGTCCCACACACACACACAGAGACTCTCACTGGGGTACAGTCCCACACACACACACACACAGAGACTCTCACTTGGGTGCAGTCCCACACACACACACACACACACACAGACTCTCACTGGGGTACAGTCCCACACACACATACACAGACTCTCACTGGGGTACAGTCCCACACACACATTCACAGACTCTCACTGGGGTACAGTCCCACTCACACACAGACTCTCACTGGGGTACAGTCCCACAGACTCACACACAGACTCTCACTGGGGTACAGTCCCACACACACACACACACACACACACACACAGACTCTCACTGGGGTACAGTCCGACACACACACAGACTCTCACTGGGGTACAGTCCCACACACAGACTATCACTGCGGTACAGTCCCACAGACACACAGACTCTCACTGGGGTACAGTCCCACAGACTCACACAGAGACTCTCACTGGGGTACAGTCCCTCACACACAGACTCTCACTGGGGTACAGTCCCACACACAGACAGACTCTCACTGGGATACAGTCCCACACACACACACTGACTCTCACTGGGGTACAGTCCCACACACACACAGACTCTCACTGGCATACAGTCCCACACACAGACTCTCACTGGGGTACAGTCCCACACACACACTCACACACAGACTCTCACTGGGGTACAGTCCCACACACACACTCATACACAGACTCTCACTGGGGTACAGTCCCACACACACACTCACACACAGACTCTCACTGGGGTACAGTCCCACACACACACTCACACACAGACTATCACTCGGGTACAGTCCCACACACACACAGACTCTCACTGGGGTACAGTCCCACAGACACACACAGAGACTCTCACTGGGGTACAGTCCCTCACACACAGACTCTCACTGGGGTACAGTCCCACACACAGATAGACTCTCACTGGGATACAGTCCCACACACACACACACACTGACTCTCACTGGGGTACAGTCCCACACACAGACTATCACTGCGGTACAGTCCCACAGACACACAGACTCTCACTGGGGTACAGTCCCACACACAGACTCTCACTGGGGTACAGTCCCACACACACACACACACAGACTATCACTGGGGTACAGTCCCACACACACACAGACTCTCACTGGGGTACAGTCCCACAGACACACACAGAGACTCTCACTGGGGTACAGTCCCACAGACACACACACACACACAGACTCTTACTGGGGTACAGTCCCACACACACACAGACTCTCACTGGGATACAGTCCCACACACACACACTGACTCTCACTGGGGTACAGTCCCACACACACACAGACTCTCACTGGGGTACAGTCCCACATACACACACACAGAGACTCTCACTGGGGTACAGTCCCACACACACTCACACAGTGACTCTCACTGGGGTACAGTCCCACGCACACACACAGACTCTCACTGGTGTACATTCCCACACACACACTCACACACAGACTCTCACTGGTGTACATTCCCACACACACACTCACACACAGACTCTCACTGGGGTACAGTCCCACACACACACTCACACACAGACTCTCACTGGGGTACAGTCCCACACACACACTCACACAGAGACTCTCACTGGGGTACAGTCCCACACACACACTCACACACAGACTCTCACTGGGGTACAGACCCACACACACACTCACACACAGCCTCTCACTGGGGTACAGTCCCACACACACACAGACTCTCACTGGGGTACAGTCCCACAGACTCACACAGAGACTCTCACTGGGGTACAGTCCCACACACACTCACACAGAGACTCTCACTGGGGTACAGTCCCACACACGCACAGACTCTCACTGGGGTACAGTCCCACTCACAGACTCTCACTGGGGTACAGTCCCACACACACACACACACACAGACTCTCACTGGGGTACAGTCCCACACACACACACAGAGACTCTCACTGGGGTACAGTCCCACACACACACACACACAGACTCTCACTTGGGTACAGTCCCACACACACACTCACACTCAGACTCTCACTGGGGTACAGTCCCACACACACATACACAGACTCTCACTGGGGTACAGTCCCACACACACATACACAGACTCTCACTGGGGTACAGTCCCACTCACACACAGACTCTCACTGGGGTACAGTCCCACAGACTCACACACAGACTCTCACTGGGGTACAGTCCCACACACACACACACACACACACACACACAGACTCTCACTGGGGTACAGTCCCACACACACACTCACACAGAGACTCTCACTGGGGTACACTCCCACACACACACAGACTCTCACTGGGGTACAGTCCCACACACAGACTATCACTGCGGTACAGTCCCACGCACACACAGACTCTCACTGGGGTACAGTCCCACAGACTCACACAGAGACTCTCACTGGGGTACAGTCCCTCACACACAGACTCTAACTGGGGTACAGTCCCACACACACACAGACTCTCACTGGGATACAGTCCCACACACACACACTGACTCTCACTGGGGTACAGTCCCACACACACACAGACTCTCACTGGGGTACAGTCCCACACACTCACACAGACTCTCACTGGGGTACAGTCCCACACACACACAGACTCTCACTGGGGTACAGTCCCACATACACACACACAGAGACTCTCACTGGGGTACAGTCCCACACACACTCACACAGAGACTCTCACTGGGGTACAGTCCCACGCACACACACACAGACTCTCACTGGGGTACAGTCCCACACACACACTCACACACAGACTCTCACTGGGGTACAGTCCCACACACACACTCACACACAGACTCTCACTGGGGTACAGTCCCACACACACACTCATACACAGACTATCACTGGGGTACAGTCCCACACACACACTCACACACAGACTCTCACTGGGGTACAGTCCCACACACACAATCACACACAGACTATCACTGGGGTACAGTCCCACACACACACAGACTCTCACTGGGGTACAGTCCCACAGACTCACACAGAGACTCTCACTGTGGTACAGTCCCACACACACTCACACAGAGACTCTCACTGGGGTACAGTCCCACACACACACAGACTCTCACTGGGGTACAGTCCCACACACACACACACACACACAGACTCTCACTGGGGTACAGTCCCACACACACACACACACAGACTCTCACTGGGGTACAGTCCCACACACACACACAGAGACTCTCACTGGGGTACAGTCCCACACACACACACACACACAGACTCTCACTTGGGTACAGTCCCACACACACACTCACACACAGACTCTCACTGGGGTACAGTCCCACACACGCACAGACTCTCACTGGGGTACAGTCCCACACACACACAGACTCTCACTGGGGTACAGTCCCACACACACACACACACACACAGATTCTCACTGGGGTACAGTCCCACACACACGCACACACAGACTCTCACTGGGGTACAGTCCCACACCCACACACACACAGACTCCCACTGGGGTACAGTCCCACACACACACACACACACACACACACACACACACACACAGACTCTCACTGGGGTACAGTCCCACACACACACAGACTCTCACTGGGGTACAGTCTCCCCTCCCCCGCCCACACACAGAGAATCTCACTGGGGTCGAGTCCCCCCCCCCCCACACACACACACAGACTCTCACTGGGGTACAGTCCCCCCCCACACATACACACACACACACACACACACAGACTCTCACTGGGGTACAGTCCCACACACACACACTGACTCTCACTGGGGTACAGTCCCACACACACACAGACTCTCACTGGGGTACAGTCCCACACACTCACACACAGACTCTCACTGGGGTACAGTACCACACACACACAGTCTCTCACTGGGGTACAGTCCCACATACACACACACAGAGACTCTCACTGGGGTACAGTCCCACACACACTCACACAGAGACTCTCACTGGGGTACAGTCCCACGCACACACACACAGACTCTCACTGGTGTACAGTCCCACACACACACTCACACACAGACTCTCACTGGGGTACAGTCCCACACACACACTCACACACAGACTCTCACTGGGGTACAGTCCCACACACACACTCATACACAGACTCTCACTGGGGTACAGTCCAACACACACACTCACACACAGAATCTCACTGGGGTACAGTCCCACACACACACTCACACACAGACTATCACTCGGGTACAGTCCCACACACACACAGACTCTCACTGGGGTACAGTCCCACAGACTCACACAGAGACTCTCACTGGGGTACAGTCCCACACACACTCACACAGAGACTCTCACTGGGGTACAGTCCCACACACACACAGACTCTCACTGGGGTACAGTCCCACACACAGACTACTCACTGGGGTACAGTCCCACACACACACACACACACACACAGACTCTCACTGGGGTACAGTCCCCCCCACACACACACACAGACTCTCACTGGGGTACAGTCCCACACACACACACAGACTCTCACTGGGGTACAGTCCCACACACACACACACACAGACTCTCACTTGGGTACAGTCCCACACACACACTCACACACAGACTCTCACTGGGGTACAGTCCCACACACACATACACAGACTCTCACTGGGGTACAGTCCCACACACACATACACAGACTCTCACTGGGGTACAGTCCCACTCACACACAGACTCTCACTGGGGTACAGTCCCACAGACTCACACACAGACTCTCACTGGGGTACAGTCCCACACACACACACACACACACACACACACACAGACTCTCACTGGGGTACAGTCCCACACACACACTCACACAGAGACTCTCACTGGGGTACAGTCCCACACACACACAGACTCTCACTGGGGTACAGTCCCACACACAGACTATCACTGCGGTACAGTCCCACAGACACACAGACTCTCACTGGGGTACAGTCCCACAGACTCACACAGAGACTCTCACTGGGGTACAGTCCCTCACACACAGACTCTCACTGGGGTACAGTCCCACACACAGATAGACTCTCACTGGGATACAGTCCCACACACACACACACACTGACTCTCACTGGGGTACAGTCCCACACACACACAGACTCTCACTGGGGTACAGTCCCACACACAGACTCTCACTGGGGTACAGTCCCACACACACACACACACACACAGACTCTCACTGGGGTACAGTCCCACACACACATACACAGACTCTCACTGGGGTACAGTCCCACACACACATACACAGACTCTCACTGGGGTACAGTCCCACTCACACACAGACTCTCACTGGGGTACAGTCCCACAGACTCACACACAGACTCTCACTGGGGTACAGTCCCACACACACACACACACACACACACACACACACAGACTCTCACTGGGGTACAGTCCGACACACACACAGACTCTCACTGGGGTACAGTCCCACACACAGACTATCACTGCGGTACAGTCCCACAGACACACAGACTCTCACTGGGGTACAGTCCCACAGACTCACACAGAGACTCTCACTGGGGTACAGTCCCTCACACACAGACTCTCACTGGGATACAGTCCCACACACAGACAGACTCTCACTGGGATACAGTCCCACACACACACACTGACTCTCACTGGGGTACAGTCCCACACACACACAGACTCTCACTGGGGTACAGTCCCACACACAGACTCTCACTGGGGTACAGTCCCACACACACACTCACACACAGACTCTCACTGGGGTACAGTCCCACACACACACTCATACACAGACTCTCACTGGGGTACAGTCCCACACACACACTCACACACAGACTCTCACTGGGGTACAGTCCCACACACACACTCACACACAGACTATCACTCGGGTACAGTCCCACACACACACAGACTCTCACTGGGGTACAGTCCCACAGACTCACACAGAGACTCTCACTGGGGTACAGTCCCACACACACTCACACAGAGACTCTCACTGGGGTAGAGTCCCACACACACACAGACTCTCACTGGGGTACAGTCCCACACACAGACTCTCACTGGGGTACAGTCCCACACACACACACACACACACACACACACAGACTCTCACTGGGGTACAGTCCCACACACACACACAGAGACTCTCACTGGGGTACAGTCCCACACACACACACACACACACACAGACTCTCACTTGGGTACAGTCCCACACACACACACACACACACAGACTCTCACTGGGGTACAGTCCCACACACACATACACAGACTCTCACTGGGGTACAGTCCCACACACACATACACAGACTCTCACTGGGGTACAGTCCCACTCACACACAGACTCTCACTGGGGTACAGTCCCACAGACTCACACACAGACTCTCACTGGGGTACAGTCCCACACACACACACACACACACACACAGACTCTCACTGGGGTACAGTCCCACACACACACAGACTCTCACTGGGGTACAGTCCCACACACAGACTATCACTGCGGTACAGTCCCACAGACACACAGACTCTCACTGGGGTACAGTCCCACAGACTCACACAGAGACTCTCACTGGGGTACAGTCCCTCACACACAGACTCTCACTGGGGTACAGTCCCACACACAGATAGACTCTCACTGGGATACAGTCCCACACACACACACACTGACTCTCACTGGGGTACAGTCCCACACACACACAGACTCTCACTGGGGTACAGTCCCACACACAGACTCTCACTGGGGTACAGTCCCACACACACACACACACAGACTATCACTGGGGTACAGTCCCACACACACACAGACTCTCACTGGGGTACAGTCCCACAGACACACACAGAGACTCTCACTGGGGTACAGTCCCACACACACACACACACACACACACACACAGACTCTTACTGGGGTACAGTCCCACACACACACAGACTCTCACTGGGATACAGTCCCACACACACACACTGACTCTCACTGGGGTACAGTCCCACACACACACAGACTCTCACTGGGGTACAGTCCCACACACACACTCACACACAGACTCTCACTGGGGTACAGTCCCACACACACATACACAGACTCTCACTGGGGTACAGTCCCACTCACACACAGACTCTCACTGGGGTACAGTCCCACAGACTCACACACAGACTCTCACTGGGGTACAGTCCCACACACACACACACACACACAGACTCTCACTGGGGTACAGTCCCACACACACATTCACACAGAGACTCTCACTGGGGTACAGTCCCACACACACACAGACTCTCACTGGGGTACAGTCCCACAGACTCACACACAGACTCTCACTGGGGTACAGTCCC
The DNA here is from genome assembly GCF_047496795.1 of Chiloscyllium punctatum. Classification (NCBI taxonomy): domain Eukaryota; kingdom Metazoa; phylum Chordata; class Chondrichthyes; order Orectolobiformes; family Hemiscylliidae; genus Chiloscyllium; species Chiloscyllium punctatum. Next base: position 20,939,672 of record NC_092759.1, on the reverse strand, counting down.
ACACACACACACACACACACACACACACACACACACACACACACACACACACACAGACTCTCACTGGGGTACAGTCCCACACACACACTCACACAGAGACTCTCACTGGGGTACAGTCCCACACACACACAGACTCTCACTGGGGTACAGTCCCACACACAGATTATCACTGCGGTACAGTCCCACAGACACACAGACTCTCACTGGGGTACAGTCCCACAGACTCACACAGAGACTCTCACTGGGGTACAGTCCCTCACACACAGACTCTCACTGGGGTACAGTCCCACACACACACACACACTGACTCTCACTGGGGTACAGTCCCACACACACACAGACTCTCACTGGGGTACAGTCCCACACACAGACTCTCACTGGGGTACAGTCCCACACACACACACACACAGACTCTCACTGGGGTAGAGACCCACACACACACAAACCTCACTGGGGTACAGTCCCACACACAGACTCTCACTGGGGTACAGTCCCACACACACAGACTCTCACTTGGGTGCAGTCCCACACACACACACACACACAGACTCTCACTGGGGTACAGTCCCACACACAGATTATCACTGCGGTACAGTCCCACAGACACACAGACTCTCACTGGGGTACAGTCCCACAGACTCACACAGAGACTCTCACTGGGGTACAGTCCCTCACACACAGACTCTCACTGGGGTACAGTCCCACACACACACACACACTGACTCTCACTGGGGTACAGTCCCACACACACACAGACTCTCACTGGGGTACAGTCCCACACACAGACTCTCACTGGGGTACAGTCCCACACACACACACACACAGACTCTCACTGGGGTAGAGACCCACACACACACAAACCTCACTGGGGTACAGTCCCACACACAGACTCTCACTGGGGTACAGTCCCACACACACAGACTCTCACTTGGGTGCAGTCCCACACACACACACACACACAGACTCTCACTGGGGTACAGTCCCACACACACATACACAGACTCTCACTGGGGTACAGTCCCACACACACATACACAGACTCTCACTGGGGTACAGTCCCACTCACACACAGACTCTCACTGGGGTACAGTCCCACAGACTCACACACAGACTCTCACTGGGGTACAGTCCCACACACACACACACACACACACACACACACACAGACTCTCACTGGGGTACAGTCCCACACACACACAGACTCTCACTGGGGTACAGTTCCACATACACACACACACAGACTATCACTGCGGTACAGTCCCACAGACACACAGACTCTCACTGGGGTACAGTCCCACAGACTCACACAGAGACTCTCACTGGGGTACAGTCCCTCACACACAGACTCTCACTGGGATACAGTCCCACACACAGACAGACTCTCACTGGGATACAGTCCCACACACACACACTGACTCTCACTGGGGTACAGTCCCACACACACACAGACTCTCACTGGGGTACAGTCCCACACACAGACTCTCACTGGGGTACAGTCCCACACACACACTCACACACAGACTCTCACTGGGGTACAGTCCCACACACACACTCATACACAGACTCTCACTGGGGTACAGTCCCACACACACACTCACACACAGACTCTCACTGGGGTACAGTCCCACACACACACTCACACACAGACTATCACTCGGGTACAGTCCCACACACACACAGACTCTCACTGGGGTACAGTCCCACAGACTCACACAGAGACTCTCACTGGGGTACAGTCCCACACACACTCACGCAGAGACTCTCACTGGGGTAGAGTCCCACACACACACAGACTCTCACTGGGGTACAGTCCCACACACAGACTCTCACTGGGGTACAGTCCCACACACACACACACACACACAGACTCTCACTGGGGTACAGTCCCACACACACACACAGAGACTCTCACTGGGGTACAGTCCCACACACACACACACACACACAGACTCTCACTTGGGTACAGTCCCACACACACACACACACACACAGACTCTCACTGGGGTACAGTCACACACACACATACACAGACTCTCACTGGGGTATAGTCCCACACACACATACACAGACTCTCACTGGGGTACAGTCCCACTCACACACAGACTCTCACTGGGGTACAGTCCCACAGACTCACACACAGACTCTCACTGGGGTACAGTCCCACACACAGACTATCACTGCGGTACAGTCCCACAGACACACAGACTCTCACTGGGGTACAGTCCCACAGACTCACACAGAGACTCTCACTGGGGTACAGTCCCTCACACACAGACTCTCACTGGGGTACAGTCCCACACACAGATAGACTCTCATTGGGATACAGTCCCACACACACACACACTGACTCTCACTGGGGTACAGTCCCACACACACACAGACTCTCACTGGGGTACAGTCCCACACACAGACTCTCACTGGGGTACAGTCCCACACACACACACACACAGACTCTCACTGGGGTACAGTCCCACACACACACTCACACACAGACTCTCACTGGGGTACAGTCCCACAGACACACACAGAGACTCTCACTGGGGTACAGTCCCACACACACATACACAGACTCTCACTGGGGTACAGTCCCACTCACACACAGACTCTCACTGGGGTACAGTCCCACAGACTCACACACAGACTCTCACTGGGGTACAGTCCCACACACACACACACACACACACACACACACAGACTCTCACTGGGGTACAGTCCCACACACACACTCACACAGAGACTCTCACTGGGGTACAGTCCCACACACACACAGACTCTCACTGGGGTACAGTCCCACACACAGACTATCACTGCGGTACAGTCCCACAGACACACAGACTCTCACTGGGGTACAGTCCCACAGACTCACACAGAGACTCTCACTGGGGTACAGTCCCTCACACACAGACTCTCACTGGGGTACAGTCCCACACACAGATAGACTCTCACTGGGATACAGTCCCACACACACACACACACTGACTCTCACTGGGGTACAGTCCCACACACACACAGACTCTCACTGGGGTACAGTCCCACACACAGACTCTCACTGGGGTACAGTCCCACACACACACACACACAGACTCTCACTGGGGTAGAGACCCACACACACACAAACCTCACTGGGGTACAGTCCCACACACAGACTCTCACTGGGGTACAGTCCCACACACACACACACACACACAGACTCTCACTGGGGTACAGTCCCACACACACATACACAGACTCTCACTGGGGTACAGTCCCACACACACATACACAGACTCTCACTGGGGTACAGTCCCACTCACACACAGACTCTCACTGGGGTACAGTCCCACAGACTCACACACAGACTCTCACTGGGGTACAGTCCCACACACACACACACACACACACACACACACACACAGACTCTCACTGGGGTACAGTCCCACACACACACAGACTCTCACTGGGGTACAGTCCCACACACAGACTATCACTGCGGTACAGTCCCACAGACACACAGACTCTCACTGGGGTACAGTCCCACAGACTCACACAGAGACTCTCACTGGGGTACAGTCCCTCACACACAGACTCTCACTGGGATACAGTCCCACACACAGACAGACTCTCACTGGGATACAGTCCCACACACACACACTGACTCTCACTGGGGTACAGTCCCACACACACACAGACTCTCACTGGGGTACAGTCCCACACACAGACTCTCACTGGGGTACAGTCCCACACACACACTCACACACAGACTCTCACTGGGGTACAGTCCCACACACACACTCATACACAGACTCTCACTGGGGTACAGTCCCACACACACACTCACACACAGACTCTCACTGGGGTACAGTCCCACACACACACTCACACACAGACTATCACTCGGGTACAGTCCCACACACACACAGACTCTCACTGGGGTACAGTCCCACAGACTCACACAGAGACTCTCACTGGGGTACAGTCCCACACACACTCACACAGAGACTCTCACTGGGGTAGAGTCCCACACACACACAGACTCTCACTGGGGTACAGTCCCACACACAGACTCTCACTGGGGTACAGTCCCACACACACACACACACACACACACACAGACTCTCACTGGGGTACAGTCCCACACACACACACAGAGACTCTCACTGGGGTACAGTCCCACACACACACACACACACACAGACTCTCACTTGGGTACAGTCCCACACACACACACACACACACAGACTCTCACTGGGGTACAGTCCCACACACACATACACAGACTCTCACTGGGGTACAGTCCCACACACACATACACAGACTCTCACTGGGGTACAGTCCCACTCACACACAGACTCTCACTGGGGTACAGTCCCACAGACTCACACACAGACTCTCACTGGGGTACAGTCCCACACACACACACACACACACACACAGACTCTCACTGGGGTACAGTCCCACACACACACAGACTCTCACTGGGGTACAGTCCCACACACAGACTATCACTGCGGTACAGTCCCACAGACACACAGACTCTCACTGGGGTACAGTCCCACAGACTCACACAGAGACTCTCACTGGGGTACAGTCCCACACACACACAGACTATCACTGGGGTACAGTCCCACACACAGATAGACTCTCACTGGGATACAGTCCCACACACACACACACTGACTCTCACTGGGGTACAGTCCCACACACACACAGACTCTTACTGGGGTACAGTCCCACACACAGACTCTCACTGGGGTACAGTCCCACACACACACACACACAGACTATCACTGGGGTACAGTCCCACACACACACAGACTCTCACTGGGGTACAGTCCCACAGACACACACAGAGACTCTCACTGGGGTACAGTCCCACACACACACACACACACACACACACACAGACTCTTACTGGGGTACAGTCCCACACACACACAGACTCTCACTGGGATACAGTCCCACACACACACACTGACTCTCACTGGGGTACAGTCCCACACACACACAGACTCTCACTGGGGTACAGTCCCACACACACACTCACACACAGACTCTCACTGGGGTACAGTCCCACACACACACACACACACAGACTCTCACTGGGGTACAGTCCCACACACACATACACAGACTCTCACTGGGGTACAGTCCCACTCACACACAGACTCTCACTGGGGTACAGTCCCACAGACTCACACACAGACTCTCACTGGGGTACAGTCCCACACACACACACACACACAGACTCTCACTGGGGTACAGTCCCACACACACATTCACACAGAGACTCTCACTGGGGTACAGTCCCACACACACACAGACTCTCACTGGGGTACAGTCCCACAGACTCACACACAGACTCTCACTGGGGTACAGTCCCACACACACACACACACACACACACACACACACACACACACACACACACACACAGACTCTCACTGGGGTACAGTCCCACACACACACTCACACAGAGACTCTCACTGGGGTACAGTCCCACACACGCACAGACTCTCACTGGGGTACAGTCCCACACACAGACTATCACTGCGGTACAGTCCCACAGACACACAGACTCTCACTGGGGTACAGTCCCACAGACTCACACAGAGACTCTCACTGGGGTACAGTCCCTCACACACAGACTCTCACTGGGGTACAGTCCCACACACAGATAGACTCTCACTGGGATACAGTCCCACACACACACACACACTGACTCTCACTGGGGTACAGTCCCACACACACACAGACTCTCACTGGGGTACAGTCCCACACACAGACTCTCACTGGGGTACAGTCCCACACACACACACACACAGACTCTCACTGGGGTAGAGACCCACACACACACAAACCTCACTGGGGTACAGTCCCACACACAGACTCTCACTGGGATACAGTCCCACACACACACACACACACACAGACTCTCACTGGGGTACAGTCCCACACACACACACAGAGACTCTCACTGGGGTACAGTCCCACACACACAGACTCTCACTTGGGTGCAGTCCCACACACACACACACACACAGACTCTCACTGGGGTACAGTCCCACACACACATACACAGACTCTCACTGGGGTACAGTCCCACACACACATACACAGACTCTCACTGGGGTACAGTCCCACTCACACACAGACTCTCACTGGGGTACAGTCCCACAGACTCACACACAGACTCTCACTGGGGTACAGTCCCACACACACACACACACACACACACACACACACAGACTCTCACTGGGGTACAGTCCCACACACACACAGACTCTCACTGGGGTACAGTCCCACACACAGACTATCACTGCGGTACAGTCCCACAGACACACAGACTCTCACTGGGGTACAGTCCCACAGACTCACACAGAGACTCTCACTGGGGTACAGTCCCTCACACACAGACTCTCACTGGGATACAGTCCCACACACAGACAGACTCTCACTGGGATACAGTCCCACACACACACATTGACTCTCACTGGGGTACAGTCCCACACACACACAGACTCTCACTGGGGTACAGTCCCACACACAGACTCTCACTGGGGTACAGTCCCACACACACACTCACACACAGACTCTCACTGGGGTACAGTCCCACACACACACTCATACACAGACTCTCACTGGGGTACAGTCCCACACACACACTCACACACAGACTCTCACTGGGGTACAGTCCCACACACACACTCACACACAGACTATCACTCGGGTACAGTCCCACACACACACAGACTCTCACTGGGGTACAGTCCCACAGACTCACACAGAGACTCTCACTGGGGTACAGTCCCACACACACTCACACAGAGACTCTCACTGGGGTAGAGTCCCACACACACACAGACTCTCACTGGGGTACAGTCCCACACACAGACTCTCACTGGGGTACAGTCCCACACACACACACACACACACACAGACTCTCACTGGGGTACAGTCCCACACACACACACAGAGACTCTCACTGGGGTACAGTCCCACACACACACACACACACACAGACTCTCACTTGGGTACAGTCCCACACACACACACACACACACAGACTCTCACTGGGGTACAGTCACACACACACATACACAGACTCTCACTGGGGTATAGTCCCACACACACATACACAGACTCTCACTGGGGTACAGTCCCACTCACACACAGACTCTCACTGGGGTACAGTCCCACAGACTCACACACAGACTCTCACTGGGGTACAGTCCCACACACAGACTATCACTGCGGTACAGTCCCACAGACACACAGACTCTCACTGGGGTACAGTCCCACAGACTCACACAGAGACTCTCACTGGGGTACAGTCCCTCACACACAGACTCTCACTGGGGTACAGTCCCACACACAGATAGACTCTCACTGGGATACAGTCCCACACACACACACACTGACTCTCACTGGGGTACAGTCCCACACACACACAGACTCTCACTGGGGTACAGTCCCACACACAGACTCTCACTGGGGTACAGTCCCACACACACACACACACAGACTATCACTGGGGTACAGTCCCACACACACACAGACTCTCACTGGGGTACAGTCCCACAGACACACACAGAGACTCTCACTGGGGTACAGTCCCACACACACACACACACACACACACACACAGACTCTTACTGGGGTACAGTCCCACACACACACAGACTCTCACTGGGATACAGTCCCACACACACACACTGACTCTCACTGGGGTACAGTCCCACACACACACAGACTCTCACTGGGGTACAGTCCCACACACACACTCACACACAGACTCTCACTGGGGTACAGTCCCACACACACATACACAGACTCTCACTGGGGTACAGTCCCACACACACATACACAGACTCTCACTGGGGTACAGTCCCACTCACACACAGACTCTCACTGGGGTACAGTCCCACAGACTCACACACAGACTCTCACTGGGGTACAGTCCCACACACACACACACACACAGACTCTCACTGGGGTACAGTCACACACACACATACACAGACTCTCACTGGGGTATAGTCCCACACACACATACACAGACTCTCACTGGGGTACAGTCCCACTCACACACAGACTCTCACTGGGGTACAGTCCCACAGACTCACACACAGACTCTCACTGGGGTACAGTCCCACACACAGACTATCACTGCGGTACAGTCCCACAGACACACAGACTCTCACTGGGGTACAGTCCCACAGACTCACACAGAGACTCTCACTGGGGTACAGTCCCTCACACACAGACTCTCACTGGGGTACAGTCCCACACACAGATAGACTCTCACTGGGATACAGTCCCACACACACACACACTGACTCTCACTGGGGTACAGTCCCACACACACACAGACTCTCACTGGGGTACAGTCCCACACACAGACTCTCACTGGGGTACAGTCCCACACACACACACACACAGACTATCACTGGGGTACAGTCCCACACACACACAGACTCTCACTGGGGTACAGTCCCACAGACACACACAGAGACTCTCACTGGGGTACAGTCCCACACACACACACACACACACACACACACAGACTCTTACTGGGGTACAGTCCCACACACACACAGACTCTCACTGGGATACAGTCCCACACACACACACTGACTCTCACTGGGGTACAGTCCCACACACACACAGACTCTCACTGGGGTACAGTCCCACACACACACTCACACACAGACTCTCACTGGGGTACAGTCCCACACACACATACACAGACTCTCACTGGGGTACAGTCCCACACACACATACACAGACTCTCACTGGGGTACAGTCCCACTCACACACAGACTCTCACTGGGGTACAGTCCCACAGACTCACACACAGACTCTCACTGGGGTACAGTCCCACACACACACACACACACAGACTCTCACTGGGGTACAGTCCCACACACACATTCACACAGAGACTCTCACTGGGGTACAGTCCCACACACACACAGACTCTCACTGGGGTACAGTCCCACACACAGACTATCACTGGGGTACAGTCCCACACACACACAGACTCTCACTGGGGTACAGTCCCACAGACTCACACAGAGACTCTCACTGGGTTACAGTCCCACACACACACACACACACTGACTCTCACTGGGGTACAGTCCCACACACACACTGACTCTCACTGGGGTACAGTCCCACACACTCACACACAGACTCTCACTGGGGTACAGTCCCACACACACACAGACTCTCACTGGGGTACAGTCCCACATACACACACACAGAGACTCTCACTGGGGTACAGTCCCACACACACTCACACAGAGACTCACACTGGGGTACAGTCCCACGCACACACAGACAGACTCTCACTGGTGTACAGTCCCACACACACACTCACACACAGACTCTCACTGGGGTACAGTCCCACACACACACTCACACACAGACTCTCACTGGGGTACAGTCCCACACACACACTCATACACAGACTCTCACTGGGGTACAGTCCCACACACACACTCACACACAGACTATCACTCGGGTACAGTCCCACACACACACAGACTCTCACTGGGGTACAGTCCCACAGACTCACACAGAGACTCTCACTGGGGTACAGTCCCACACACACACACAGAGACTCTCACTGGGGTACAGTCCCACACACACACAGACTCTCACTGGGGTACAGTCCCACACACAGACTCTCACTGGGGTACAGTCCCACACACACACACACACACACAGACTCTCACTGGGGTACAGTCCCACACACACACACAGAGACTCTCACTGGGGTACAGTCCCACACACACACACACACAGACTCTCACTTGGGTACAGTCCCACACACACACACAGACTCTCACTGGGGTACAGTCCCACACACACATACACAGACTCTCACTGGGGTACTGTCCCACACACACATACACAGACTCTCACTGGGGTACAGTCCCACTCACACACAGACTCTCACTGGGGTACAGTCCCACAGACTCACACACAGACTCTCACTGGGGTACAGTCCCACACACACACACACACACACACACAGACTCTCACTGGCGTACAGTCCCACACACACACAGACTCTCACTGGGGTACAGTCCCACACACAGACTATCACTGCGGTACAGTCCCACAGACACATAGACTCTCACTGGGGTACAGTCCCACAGACTCACACAGAGACTCTCACTGGGGTACAGTCCCTCACACACAGACTCTCACTGGGGTACAGTCCCACACACAGACAGACTCTCACTGGGATACAGTCCCACACACACACACTGACTCTCACTGGGGTACAGTCCCACACACACACAGACTCTCACTGGGGTACAGTCCCACACACAGACTCTCACTGCGGTACAGTCCCACACACACACACTGACTCTCACTGGGGTACAGTCCCACACACACACAGACTCTCACTGGGGTACAGTCCCACACACTCACACACAGACTCTCACTGGGGTACAGTCCCACACACACACAGACTCTCACTGGGGTACAGTCCCACATACACACACACAGAGACTCTCACTGGGGTACAGTCCCACACACACTCACACAGAGACTCTCACTGGGGTACAGTCCCACGCACACACACACAGACTCTCACTGGTGTACAGTCCCACACACACACTCACACACAGACTCTCACTGGGGTACAGTCCCACACACACACTCACACACAGACTCTCACTGGGGTACAGTCCCACACACACACTCACACACAGACTCTCACTGGGGTACAGTCCCACACACACACTCACACACAGACTCTCACTGGGGTACAGTCCCACACACACACTCACACACAGACTACCACTCGGGTACAATCCCACACACACACAGACTCTCACTGGGGTACAGTCCCACAGACTCACACAGAGACTCTCACTGGGGTACAGTCCCACACACACTCACACAGAGACTCTCACTGGGGTACAGTCCCACACACACACAGACTCTCACTGGGGTACAGTCCCACACACACACACACACACACACAGACTCTCACTGGGGTACAGTCCCACACACACACACAGAGACTCTCACTGGGGTACAGTCCCACACACACACACACACACAGACTCTCACTTGGGTACAGTCCCACACACACACACACACACACAGACTCTCACTGGGGTACAGTCCCACACACACATACACAGACTCTCACTGGGGTACAGTCCCACACACACATACACAGACTCTCACTGGGGTACAGTCCCACTCACACACAGACTCTCACTGGGATACAGTCCCACAGACTCACACACAGACTCTCACTGGGGTACAGTCCCACACACACACACACACACACACACACAGACTCTCACTGGGGTACAGTCCCACACACAGACTATCACTGCGGTACAGTCCGACAGACACACAGACTCTCACTGGGGTACAGTCCCACAGACTCACACAGAGACTCTCACTGGGGTACAGTCCCTCACACACAGACTCTCACTGGGGTACAGTCCCACACACAGATAGACTCTCACTGGGATACAGTCCCACACACACACACACTGACTCTCACTGGGGTACAGTCCCACACACACACAGACTCTCACTGGGGTACAGTCGCACACACAGACTCTCACTGGGGTACAGTCCCACACACACACACACACAGACTATCACTGGGGTACAGTCCCACACACACACAGACTCTCACTGGGGTACAGTCCCACAGACACACACAGAGACTCTCACTGGGGTACAGTCCCACACACACACACACACACACACAGACTCTTACTGGGGTACAGTCCCACACACACACAGACTCTCACTGGGATACAGTCCCACACACACACACTGACTCTCACTGGGGTACAGTCCCACACACACACAGACTCTCACTGGGGTACAGTCCCACACACTCACACACAGACTCTCACTGGGGTACAGTCCCACACACACACAGACTCTCACTGGGGTACAGTCCCGCATAAACACACACAGAGACTCTCACTGGGGTACAGTCCCACACACACTCACACAGAGACTCTCACTGGGGTACAGTCCCACGCACACACACACAGACTCTCACTGGTGTACAGTCCCACACACACACTCACACACAGACTCTCACTGGGGTACAGTCCCACACACACACTCACACACAGACTCTCACTGGGGTACAGTCCCACACACACACTCATACATAGACTCTCACTGGGGTACAGTCCAACACACACACTCACACAGAATCTCACTGGGGTACAGACCCACACACACACTCACACACAGACTATCACTGGGGTACAGTCCCACACACACACAGACTCTCACTGGGGTACAGTCCCACACACACACAGACTCTCACTGGGGTACAGTCCCACATACACACACACAGAGACTCTCACTGGGGTACAGTCCCACGCACACACACACAGACTCTCACTGGTGTACAGTCCCACACACACACTCACACACAGACTCTCACTGGGGTACAGTCCCCCACACACACTCACACACAGACTCTCACTGGGGTACAGTCCCACACACACACTCATACACAGACACTCACTGGGGTACAGTCCCACACACACACTCACACACAGACTCTCACTGGTGTACAGACCCACACACACACTCACACACAGACTATCACTGGGGTACAGTCCCACAGACTCACACAGAGACTCTCACTGGGGTACAGTCCCACACACACTCACACAGAGACACTCACTGGGGTACAGTCCCACACACACACAGACTCTCACTGGGGTACAGTCCCACACACAGACTCTCACTGGGGTACAGTCCCACACACACACACACACAGACTCTCACTGGGGTACAGTCCCACACACACACACAGAGACTCTCACTGGGGTACAGTCCCACACACACACACACACACAGACTCTCACTTGGGTACAGTCCCACACACACACTCACACTCAGACTCTCACTGGGGTACAGTCCCACACACACATACACAGACTCTCACTGGGGTACAGTCCCACACACACATACACAGACTCTCACTGGGGTACAGTCCCACTCACACACAGACTCTCACTGGGGTACAGTCCCACAGACTCACACACAGACTCTCACTGGGGTACAGTCCCACACACACACACACACACACACAGACACACACAGACTCTCACTGGGGTACAGTCCCAAACACACACTCACACAGAGACTCTCACTGGGGTACACACCCACACACACACAGACTCTCACTGGGGTACAGTCCCACACACAGACTATCACTGCGGTACAGTCCCACGCACACACAGACTCTCACTGGGGTACAGTCCCACAGACTCACACAGAGACTCTCACTGGGGTACAGTCCCTCACACACAGACTCTCACTGGGGTACAGTCCCACACACACACAGACTCTCACTGGGATACAGTCCCACACACACACACTGACTCTCACTGGGGTACAGTCCCACACACACACAGACTCTCACTGGGGTACAGTCCCACACACTCACACAGACTCTCACTGGGGTACAGTCCCACACACACACAGACTCTCACTGGGGTACAGTCCCACATACACACACACAGAGACTCTCACTGGGGTACAGTCCCACACACACTCACACAGAGACTCTCACTGGGGTACAGTCCCACGCGCACACACACAGACTCTCACTGGGGTACAGTCCCACACACACACTCACACACAGACTCTCACTGGGGTACAGTCCCACACACACACTCACACACAGACTCTCACTGGGGTACAGTCCCACACACACACTCATACACAGACTATCACTGGGGTACAGTCCCACACACACACTCACACACAGACTCTCACTGGGGTACAGTCTCACACACACACTCACACACAGACTATCACTGGGGTACAGTCCCACACACACACAGACTCTCACTGGGGTACAGTCCCACAGACTCACACAGAGACTCTCACTGGGGTACAGTCCCACACACACTCACACAGAGACTCTCACTGGGGTACAGTCCCACACACACACAGACTCTCACTGGGGTACAGTCCCACACACACACACACACACAGACTCTCACTGGGGTACAGTCCCACACACACACACACACACAGACTCTCACTGGGGTACAGTCCCACACACACACACAGAGACTCTCACTGGGGTACAGTCCCACACAAACACACACACAGACTCTCACTGGGGTACAGTCCCACACACACACACACACACAGACTCTCACTGGGGTGCAGTCCCACACACACACTCACACACAGACTCTCACTGGGGTACAGTCCCACACACACACAGACTCTCACTGGGGTACAGTCCCACACACACACAAACTCTCACTGGGGTACAGTCCCACACACACACAGACTCTCACTGGGGTACACTCCCACACACACACACACACAGATTCTCACTGGGGTACAGTCCCACACACACACACACACAGACTCTCACTGGGGTACAGTCCCACACCCACACACACACAGACTCCCACTGGGGTACAGTCCCACACCCACACACACACACACACACACAAACAGACTCTCACTGGGGTACAGTCCCACACACACACAGACTCTCACTGGGGTACAGTCTCCCCTCCCCCGCCCACACACAGAGAATCTCACTGGGGTCGAGTCCCCCCCCCCCACACACACACAGACTCTCACTGGGGGACAGTCCCACACACACACACTGACTCTCACTGGGGTACAGTCCCACACACACACTCACACAGACTCTCACTGGGGTACAGTCCCACACACACACACTGACTCTCACTGGGGTACAGTCCCACACACACACAGACTCTCACTGGGGTACAGTCCCACACACACACAGACTCTCACTGGGGTACAGTCCCACACACACACACTGACTCTCACTGGGGTACAGTCCCACACACACACACACAGACTCTCACTGGGGTACAGTCCCACACACACACAGTCTCTCACTGGGGTACAGTCCCACATACACACACACAGAGACTCTCACTGGGGTACAGTCCCACACACACTCACACAGAGACTCTCACTGGGGTACAGTCCCACGCACACATACACAGACTCTCACTGGTGTACAGTCCCACACACACACTCACACACAGACTCTCACTGGGGTACAGTCCCACACACACACTCACACACAGACTCTCACTGGGGTACAGTCCCACACACACACTCATACACAGACTCTCACTGGGGTACAGTCCCACAGACTCACACAGAGACTCTCACTGGGGTACAGTCCCACACACACACACAGAGACTCTCACTGGGGTACAGTCCCACACACACACAGACTCTCACTGGGGTACAGTCCCACAGACTCACACAGAGACTCTCACTGGGGTACAGTCCCACACACACTCACACAGAGACTCTCACTGGGGTACAGTCCCACACACACACAGACTCTCACTGGGGTACAGTCCCACACACAGACTCTCACTGGGGTACAGTCCCACACACACACACACACACACAGACTCTCACTGGGGTACAGTCCCCCCCCCACACACACACACAGACTCTCACTGGGGTACAGTCCCACACACACACACAGACTCTCACTTGGGTACAGTCCCACACACACACACACACAGACTCTCACTTGGGTACAGTCCCACACACACACTCACACACAGACTCTCACTGGGGTACAGTCCCACACACATACACAGACTCTCACTGGGGTACAGTCCCACACACACATACACAGACTCTCACTGGGGTACAGTCCCACTCACACACAGACTCTCACTGGGGTACAGTCCCACAGACTCACACACAGACTCTCACTGGGGTACAGTCCCACACACACACACACACACACACACACACACACACAGACTCTCACTGGGGTACAGTCCCACACACACACTCACACAGAGACTCTCACTGGGGTACAGTCCCACACACACACAGACTCTCACTGGGGTACAGTCCCACACACAGACTATCACTGCGGTACAGTCCCACAGACACACAGACTCTCACTGGGGTACAGTCCCACACACAGATAGACTCTCACTGGGATACAGTCCCACACACACACACACACTGACTCTCACTGGGGTACAGTCCCACACACGCACAGACTCTCACTGGGGTACAGCCCCACACACAGACTCTCACTGGGGTACAGTCCCACACACACACACACACAGACTCTCACTGGGGTAGAGTCCCACACACACACAAACCTCACTGGGGTACAGTCCCACACACAGACTCTCACTGGGGTACAGTCCCACACACACACACACACACACAGACTCTCACTGGGGTACAGTCCCACACACACACACACACAGACTCTCACTTGGGTGCAGTCCCACACACACACACACACACAGACTCTCACTGGGTTACAGTCCCACACACACATACACAGACTCTCACTGGGGTACAGTCCCACACACACATACACAGACTCTCACTGGGGTACAGTCCCACTCACACACAGGCTCTCACTGGGGTACAGTCCCACAGACTCACACACAGACTCTCACTGGGGTACAGTCCCACACACACACACACACACACACACACAGACTCTCACTGGGGTACAGTCCGACACACACACAGACTCTCACTGGGGTACAGTCCGACACACACACAGACTATCACTGCGGTACAGTCCCACAGACACACAGACTCTCACTGGGGTACAGTCCCACAGACTCACACAGAGACTCTCACTGGGGTACAGTCCCTCACACACAGACTCTCACTGGGGTACAGTCCCACACACAGACAGACTCTCACTGGGATACAGTCCCACACACACACACTGACTCTCACTGGGGTACAGTCCCACACACACACAGACTCTCACTGGGGTACAGTCCCACACACAGACTCTCACTGGGGTACAGTCCCACACACACACTCACACACAGACTCTCACTGGGGTACAGTCCCACACGCACACTCATACACAGACTCTCACTGGGGTACAGTCCCACACACACACACACACACAGACTATCACTGGGGTACAGTCCCACACACATACAGACTCTCACTGGGGTACAGTCCCACAGACACACACAGAGACTCTCACTGGGGTACAGTCCCACAGACACACACACACACACAGACTCTTACTGGGGTACAGTCCCACACACACACAGACTCTCACTGGGATACAGTCCCACACACACACACTGACTCTCACTGGGGTACAGTCCCACACACACACAGACTCTCACTGGGGTACAGTCCCACATACACACACACAGAGACTCTCACTGGGGTACAGTCCCACACACACTCACACAGTGACTCTCACTGGGGTACAGTCCCACGCACACACACAGACTCTCACTGGTGTACAGTCCCACACACACACTCACACACAGACTCTCACTGGGGTACAGTCCCACACACACACACACACACACACAGACTCTCACTGGGGTACAGTCCCACACACACACTCATACACAGACTCTCACTGGGGTACAGTCCCACACACACACTCACACACAGACTCTCACTGGGGTACAGACCCACACACACACTCACACACAGCCTCTCACTGGGGTACAGTCCCACACACACACAGACTCTCACTGGGGTACAGTCCCACAGACTCACACAGAGACTCTCACTGGGGTACAGTCCCACACACACTCACACAGAGACTCTCACTGGGGTACAGTCCCACACACACACAGACTCTCACTGGGGTACAGTCCCACACACAGACTCTCACTGGGGTACAGTCCCACACACACACACACACACAGACTCTCACTGGGGTACAGTCCCACACACACACACAGAGACTCTCACTGGGGTACAGTCCCACACACACACACACACAGACTCTCACTTGGGTACAGTCCCACACACACACTCACACTCAGACTCTCACTGGGGTACAGTCCCACACACACATACACAGACTCTCACTGGGGTACAGTCCCACACACACATACACAGACTCTCACTGGGGTACAGTCCCACTCGCACACAGACTCTCACTGGGGTACAGTCCCACAGACTCACACACAGACTCTCACTGGGGTACAGTCCCACACACACACACACACACACACACACACACACACACACACACAGACTCTCACTGGGGTACAGTCCCACACACACACTCACACAGAGACTCTCACTGGGGTACACTCCCACACACACACAGACTCTCACTGGGGTACAGTCCCACACACAGACTATCACTGCGGTACAGTCCCACGCACACACAGACTCTCACTGGGGTACAGTCCCACAGACTCACACAGAGACTCTCACTGGGGTACAGTCCCTCACACACAGACTCTCACTGGGGTACAGTCCCACACACACACAGACTCTCACTGGGATACAGTCCCACACACACACACTGACTCTCACTGGGGTACAGTCCCACACACACACAGACTCTCACTGGGGTACAGTCCCACACACTCACACAGACTCTCACTGGGGTACAGTCCCACACACACACAGACTCTCACTGGGGTACAGTCCCACATACACACACACAGAGACTCTCACTGGGGTACAGTCCCACACACACTCACACAGAGACTCTCACTGGGGTACAGTCCCACGCACACACACACAGACTCTCACTGGGGTACAGTCCCACACACACACTCACACACAGACTCTCACTGGGGTACAGTCCCACACACACACTCACACACAGACTCTCACTGGGGTACTGTCCCACACACACACTCATACACAGACTATCACTGGGGTACAGTCCCACACACACACTCACACACAGACTCTCACTGGGGTACAGTCCCACACACACACTCACACACAGACTATCACTGGGGTACAGTCCCACACACACACAGACTATCACTGCGGTACAGTCCCACAGACACACAGACTCTCACTGGGGTACAGTCCCACAGACTCACACAGAGACTCTCACTGGGGTACAGTCCCTCACACACAGACTCTCACTGGGGTACAGTCCCACACACAGATAGACTCTCACTGGGATACAGTCCCACACACACACACACACTGACTCTCACTGGGGTACAGTCCCACACACACACAGACTCTCACTGGGGTACAGTCCCACACACAGACTCTCACTGGGGTACAGTCCCACACACACACACACACAGACTCTCACTGGGGTAGAGACCCACACACACACAAACCTCACTGGGGTACAGTCCCACACACAGACTCTCACTGGGGTACAGTCCCACACACACACACACACACACAGACTCTCACTGGGGTACAGTCCCACACACACACACAGAGACTCTCACTGGGGTACAGTCCCACACACACAGACTCTCACTTGGGTGCAGTCCCACACACACACACACACACAGACTCTCACTGGGGTACAGTCCCACACACACTCACACAGAGACTCTCACTGGGGTACAGTCCCACACACACACAGACTCTCACTGGGGTACAGTCCCACACACACACACACACACAGACTCTCACTGGGTTACAGTCCCACACACACACACACACAGACTCTCACTGGGGTACAGTCCCACACACACACACACAGACTCTCACGGGGGTACAGTCCCACACAAACACACACACAGACTCTCACTGGGGTACAGTCCCACACACACACACACACACAGACTCTCACTGGGGTACAGTCCCACACACACACTCACACACAGACTCTCACTGGGGTACAGTCCCACACACGCACAGACTCTCACTGGGGTACAGTCCCACACACAGACTATCACTGCGGTACAGTCCCACAGACACACAGACTCTCACTGGGGTACAGTCCCACAGACTCACACAGAGACTCTCACTGGGGTACAGTCCCTCACACACAGACTCTCACTGGGGTACAGTCCCACACACAGATAGACTCTCACTGGGATACAGTCCCACACACACACACACACTGACTCTCACTGGGGTACAGTCCCACACACACACAGACTCTCACTGGGGTACAGTCCCACACACAGACTCTCACTGGGGTACAGTCCCACACACACACACACACAGACTCTCACTGGGGTAGAGACCCACACACACACAAACCTCACTGGGGTACAGTCCCACACACAGACTCTCACTGGGGTACAGTCCCACACACACACACACACACACAGACTCTCACTGGGGTACAGTCCCACACACACACACAGAGACTCTCACTGGGGTACAGTCCCACACACACAGACTCTCACTTGGGTGCAGTCCCACACACACACACACACACAGACTCTCACTGGGGTACAGTCCCACACACACATACACAGACTCTCACTGGGGTACAGTCCCACACACACATACACAGACTCTCACTGGGGTACAGTCCCACTCACACACAGACTCTCACTGGGGTACAGTCCCACAGACTCACACACAGACTCTCACTGGGGTACAGTCCCACACACACACACACACACACACACACACACAGACTCTCACTGGGGTACAGTCCCACACACACACAGACTCTCACTGGGGTACAGTCCCACACACAGACTATCACTGCGGTACAGTCCCACAGACACACAGACTCTCACTGGCGTACAGTCCCACAGACTCACACAGAGACTCTCACTGGGGTACAGTCCCTCACACACAGACTCTCACTGGGATACAGTCCCACACACAGACAGACTCTCACTGGGATACAGTCCCACACACACACACTGACTCTCACTGGGGTACAGTCCCACACACACACAGACTCTCACTGGGGTACAGTCCCACACACAGACTCTCACTGGGGTACAGTCCCACACACACACTCACACACAGACTCTCACTGGGGTACAGTCCCACACACACACTCATACACAGACTCTCACTGGGGTACAGTCCCACACACACACTCACACACAGACTCTCACTGGGGTACAGTCCCACACACACACTCACACACAGACTATCACTCGGGTACAGTCCCACACACACACAGACTCTCACTGGGGTACAGTCCCACAGACTCACACAGAGACTCTCACTGGGGTACAGTCCCACACACACTCACACAGAGACTCTCACTGGGGTAGAGTCCCACACACACACAGACTCTCACTGGGGTACAGTCCCACACACAGACTCTCACTGGGGTACAGTCCCACACACACACACACACAGACTCTCACTGGGGTACAGTCCCACACACACACACAGAGACTCTCACTGGGGTACAGTCCCACACACACACACACACACACAGACTCTCACTTGGGTACAGTCCCACACACACACACACACACACAGACTCTCACTGGGGTACAGTCACACACACACATACACAGACTCTCACTGGGGTATAGTCCCACACACACATACACAGACTCTCACTGGGGTACAGTCCCACTCACACACAGACTCTCACTGGGGTACAGTCCCACAGACTCACACACAGACTCTCACTGGGGTACAGTCCCACACACAGACTATCACTGCGGTACAGTCCCACAGACACACAGACTCTCACTGGGGTACAGTCCCACAGACTCACACAGAGACTCTCACTGGGGTACAGTCCCTCACACACAGACTCTCACTGGGGTACAGTCCCACACACAGATAGACTCTCACTGGGATACAGTCCCACACACACACACACTGACTCTCACTGGGGTACAGTCCCACACACACACAGACTCTCACTGGGGTACAGTCCCACACACAGACTCTCACTGGGGTACAGTCCCACACACACACACACACAGACTATCACTGGGGTACAGTCCCACACACACACAGACTCTCACTGGGGTACAGTCCCACAGACACACACAGAGACTCTCACTGGGGTACAGTCCCACACACACACACACACACACACACACACACACACAGACTCTTACTGGGGTACAGTCCCACACACACACAGACTCTCACTGGGATACAGTCCCACACACACAAACTGACTCTCACTGGGGTACAGTCCCACACACACACAGACTCTCACTGGGGTACAGTCCCACACACACACTCACACACAGACTCTCACTGGGGTACAGTCCCACACACACATACACAGACTCTCACTGGGGTACAGTCCCACACACACATACACAGACTCTCACTGGGGTACAGTCCCACTCACACACAGACTCTCACTGGGGTACAGTCCCACAGACTCACACACAGACTCTCACTGGGGTACAGTCCCACACACACACACACACACAGACTCTCACTGGGGTACAGTCCCACACACACATTCACACAGAGACTCTCACTGGGGTACAGTCCCACACACACACAGACTCTCACTGGGGTACAGTCCCACACACAGACTATCACTGGGGTACAGTCCCACACACACACAGACTCTCACTGGGGTACAGTCCCACAGACTCACACAGAGACTCTCACTGGGTTACAGTCCCACACACACACACACACTGACTCTCACTGGGGTACAGTCCCACACACACACTGACTCTCACTGGGGTACAGTCCCACACACTCACACACAGACTCTCACTGGGGTACAGTCCCACACACACACAGACTCTCACTGGGGTACAGTCCCACACACACTCACACAGAGACTCACACTGGGGTACAGTCCCACGCACACACAGACAGACTCTCACTGGTGTACAGTCCCACACACACACTCACACACAGACTCTCACTGGGGTACAGTCCCACACACACACTCACACACAGACTCTCACTGGGGTACAGTCCCACACACACACTCATACACAGACTCTCACTGGGGTACAGTCCCACACACACACTCACACACAGACTATCACTCGGGTACAGTCCCACACACACACAGACTCTCACTGGGGTACAGTCCCACAGACTCACACAGAGACTCTCACTGGGGTACAGTCCCACACACACACACAGAGACTCTCACTGGGGTACAGTCCCACACACACACAGACTCTCACTGGGGTACAGTCCCACACACAGACTCTCACTGGGGTACAGTCCCACACACACACACACACACACAGACTCTCACTGGGGTACAGTCCCACACACACACACAGAGACTCTCACTGGGGTACAGTCCCACACACACACACACACAGACTCTCACTTGGGTACAGTCCCACACACACACACAGACTCTCACTGGGGTACAGTCCCACACACACATACACAGACTCTCACTGGGGTACAGTCCCACACACACATACACAGACTCTCACTGGGGTACAGTCCCACTCACACACAGACTCTCACTGGGGTACAGTCCCACAGACTCACACACAGACTCTCACTGGGGTACAGTCCCACACACACACACACACACACACACAGACTCTCACTGGGGTACAGTCCCACACACACACAGACTCTCACTGGGGTACAGTCCCACACACAGACTATCACTGCGGTACAGTCCCACAGACACATAGACTCTCACTGGGGTACAGTCCCACAGACTCACACAGAGACTCTCACTGGGGTACAGTCCCTCACACACAGACTCTCACTGGGGTACAGTCCCACACACAGACAGACTCTCACTGGGATACAGTCCCACACACACACACTGACTCTCACTGGGGTACAGTCCCACACACACACAGACTCTCACTGGGGTACAGTCCCACACACAGACTCTCACTGGGGTACAGTCCCACACACACACACTGACTCTCACTGGGGTACAGTCCCACACACACACAGACTCTCACTGGGGTACAGTCCCACACACTCACACACAGACTCTCACTGGGGTACAGTCCCACACACACACAGACTCTCACTGGGGTACAGTCCCGCATACACACACACAGAGACTCTCACTGGGGTACAGTCCCACACACACTCACACAGAGACTCTCACTGGGGTACAGTCCCACGCACACACACACAGACTCTCACTGGTGTACAGTCCCACACACACACTCACACACAGACTCTCACTGGGGTACAGTCCCACAGACACACACACACACACAGACTCTTACTGGGGTACAGTCCCACACACACACAGACTCTCACTGGGATACAGTCCCACACACACACACTGACTCTCACTGGGGTACAGTCCCACACACACACAGACTCTCACTGGGGTACAGTCCCACACACACACTCACACACAGACTCTCACTGGGGTACAGTCCCACACACACACTCACACACAGACTCTCACTGGGGTACAGTCCCACACACACACTCACACACAGACTACCACTCGGGTACAATCCCACACACACACAGACTCTCACTGGGGTACAGTCCCACAGACTCACACAGAGACTCTCACTGGGGTACAGTCCCACACACACTCACACAGAGACTCTCACTGGGGTACAGTCCCACACACACACAGACTCTCACTGGGGTACAGTCCCACACACACACACACACACACACAGACTCTCACTGGGGTACAGTCCCACACACACACACAGAGACTCTCACTGGGGTACAGTCCCACACACACACACACACACAGACTCTCACTTGGGTACAGTCCCACACACACACACACACACACAGACTCTCACTGGGGTACAGTCCCACACACACATACACAGACTCTCACTGGGGTACAGTCCCACACACACATACACAGACTCTCACTGGGGTACAGTCCCACTCACACACAGACTCTCACTGGGGTACAGTCCCACAGACTCACACACAGACTCTCACTGGGGTACAGTCCCACACACACACACACACACACACACACACAGACTCTCACTGGGGTACAGTCCCACACACAGACTATCACTGCGGTACAGTCCCACAGACACACAGACTCTCACTGGGGTACAGTCCCACAGACTCACACAGAGACTCTCACTGGGGTACAGTCCCTCACACACAGACTCTCACTGGGGTACAGTCCCACACACAGATAGACTCTCACTGGGATACAGTCCCACACACACACACACTGACTCTCACTGGGGTACAGTCCCACACACACACAGACTCTCACTGGGGTACAGTCCCACACACAGACTCTCACTGGGGTACAGTCCCACACACACACACACACAGACTATCACTGGGGTACAGTCCCACACACACACAGACTCTCACTGGGGTACAGTCCCACAGACACACACAGAGACTCTCACTGGGGTACAGTCCCACACACACACAGACTCTCACTGGGATACAGTCCCACACACACACACTGACTCTCACTGGGGTACAGTCCCACACACACACAGACTCTCACTGGGGTACAGTCCCACACACTCACACACAGACTCTCACTGGGGTACAGTCCCACACACACACAGACTCTCACTGGGGTACAGTCCCACATAAACACACACAGAGACTCTCACTGGGGTACAGTCCCACACACACTCACACAGAGACTCTCACTGGGGTACAGTCCCACGCACACACACACAGACTCTCACTGGTGTACAGTCCCACACACACACTCACACACAGACTCTCACTGGGGTACAGTCCCACACACACACTCACACACAGACTCTCACTGGGGTACAGTCCCACACACACACTCATACATAGACTCTCACTGGGGTACAGTCCAACACACACACTCACACAGAATCTCACTGGGGTACAGACCCACACACACACTCACACACAGACTATCACTGGGGTACAGTCCCACACACACACAGACTCTCACTGGGGTACAGTCCCACACACACACAGACTCTCACTGGGGTACAGTCCCACATACACACACACAGAGACTCTCACTGGGGTACAGTCCCACACACACTCACACAGAGACTCTCACTGGGGTACAGTCCCACGCACACACACACAGACTCTCACTGGTGTACAGTCCCACACACACACTCACACACAGACTCTCACTGGGGTACAGTCCCCCACACACACTCACACACAGACTCTCACTGGGGTACAGTCCCACACACACACTCATACACAGACTCTCACTGGGGTACAGTCCCACACACACACTCACACACAGACTCTCACTGGTGTACAGACCCACACACACACTCACACACAGACTATCACTGGGGTACAGTCCCACAGACTCACACAGAGACTCTCACTGGGGTACAGTCCCACACACACTCACACAGAGACACTCACTGGGGTACAGTCCCACACACACACAGACTCTCACTGGGGTACAGTCCCACACACAGACTCTCACTGGGGTACAGTCCCACACACACACACACACACAGACTCTCACTGGGGTACAGTCCCACACACACACACAGAGACTCTCACTGGGGTACAGTCCCACACACACACACACACACAGACTCTCACTTGGGTACAGTCCCACACACACACTCACACTCAGACTCTCACTGGGGTACAGTCCCACACACACATACACAGACTCTCACTGGGGTACAGTCCCACACACACATACACAGACTCTCACTGGGGTACAGTCCCACTCACACACAGACTCTCACTGGGGTACAGTCCCACAGACTCACACACAGACTCTCACTGGGGTACAGTCCCACACACACACACACACACACACAGACACACACAGACTCTCACTGGGGTACAGTCCCAAACACACACTCACACAGAGACTCTCACTGGGGTACACTCCCACACACACACAGACTCTCACTGGGGTACAGTCCCACACACAGACTATCACTGCGGTACAGTCCCACGCACACACAGACTCTCACTGGGGTACAGTCCCACAGACTCACACAGAGACTCTCACTGGGGTACAGTCCCTCACACACAGACTCTCACTGGGGTACAGTCCCACACACACACAGACTCTAACTGGGATACAGTCCCACACACACACACTGACTCTCACTGGGGTACAGTCCCACACACACACAGACTCTCACTGGGGTACAGTCCCACACACTCACACAGACTCTCACTGGGGTACAGTCCCACACACACACAGACTCTCACTGGGGTACAGTCCCACATACACACACACAGAGACTCTCACTGGGGTACAGTCCCACACATACTCACACAGAGACTCTCACTGGGGTACAGTCCCACGCACACACACACAGACTCTCACTGGGGTACAGTCCCACACACACACTCACACACAGACTCTCACTGGGGTACAGTCCCACACACACACTCACACACAGACTCTCACTGGGGTACAGTCCCACACACACACTCATACACAGACTATCACTGGGGTACAGTCCCACACACACACTCACACACAGACTCTCACTGGGGTACAGTCCCACACACACACTCACACACAGACTATCACTGGGGTACAGTCCCACACACACACAGACTCTCACTGGGGTACAGTCCCACAGACTCACACAGAGACTCTCACTGGGGTACAGTCCCACACACACTCACACAGAGACTCTCACTGGGGTACAGTCCCACACACACACAGACTCTCACTGGGGTACAGTCCCACACACACACACACACACAGACACTCACTGGGGTACAGTCCCACACACACACACACACACAGACTCTCACTGGGGTACAGTCCCACACACTCACACAGAGACTCTCACTGGGGTACAGTCCCACACACACACAGACTCTCACTGGGATACAGTCCCACACACACACACTGACTCTCACTGGGGTACAGTCCCACACACACACAGACTCTCACTGGGGTACAGTCCCACACACTCACACACAGACTCTCACTGGGGTACAGTCCCACACACACACAGACTCTCACTGGGGTACAGTCCCACATAAACACACACAGAGACTCTCACTGGGGTACAGTCCCACACACACTCACACAGAGACTCTCACTGGGGTACAGTCCCACACACACACTCACACACAGACTCTCACTGGGGTACAGTCCCACACACACACTCATACATAGACTCTCACTGGGGTACAGTCCAACACACACACTCACACAGACTCTCACTGGGGTACAGACCCACACACACACTCACACACAGACTATCACTGGGGTACAGTCCCACACACACACAGACTCTCACTGGGGTACAGTCCCACACACACACAGACTCTCACTGGGGTACAGTCCCACATACACACACACAGAGACTCTCACTGGGGTACAGTCCCACACACACTCACACAGAGACTCTCACTGGGGTACAGTCCCACGCACACACACACAGACTCTCACTGGTGTACAGTCCCACACACACACTCACACACAGACTCTCACTGGGGTACAGTCCCCCACACACACTCACACACAGACTCTCACTGGGGTACAGTCCCACACACACACTCATACACAGACTCTCACTGGGGTACAGTCCCACACACACACTCACACACAGACTCTCACTGGTGTACAGACCCACACACACACTCACACACAGACTATCACTGGGGTACAGTCCCACACACACACTCACACAGAGACTCTCACTGGGGTACAGTCCCACACACACTCACACAGAGACACTCACTGGGGTACAGTCCCACACACACACAGACTCTCACTGGGGTACAGTCCCACACACAGACTCTCACTGGGGTACAGTCCCACACACACACACACACACAGACTCTCACTGGGGTACAGTCCCACACACACACACAGAGACTCTCACTGGGGTACAGTCCCACACACACACACACACACAGACTCTCACTTGGGTACAGTCCCACACACACACTCACACTCAGACTCTCACTGGGGTACAGTCCCACACACACATACACAGACTCTCACTGGGGTACAGTCCCACACACACATACACAGACTCTCACTGGGGTACAGTCCCACTCACACACAGACTCTCACTGGGGTACAGTCCCACAGACTCACACACAGACTCTCACTGGGGTACAGTCCCACACACACACACACACACACACAGACACACACAGACTCTCACTGGGGTACAGTCCCAAACACACACTCACACAGAGACTCTCACTGGGGTACACTCCCACACACACACAGACTCTCACTGGGGTACAGTCCCACACACAGACTATCACTGCGGTACAGTCCCACGCACACACAGACTCTCACTGGGGTACAGTCCCACAGACTCACACAGAGACTCTCACTGGGGTACAGTCCCTCACACACAGACTCTCACTGGGGTACAGTCCCACACACACACAGACTCTAACTGGGATACAGTCCCACACACACACACTGACTCTCACTGGGGTACAGTCCCACACACACACAGACTCTCACTGGGGTACAGTCCCACACACTCACACAGACTCTCACTGGGGTACAGTCCCACACACACACAGACTCTCACTGGGGTACAGTCCCACATACACACACACAGAGACTCTCACTGGGGTACAGTCCCACACACACTCACACAGAGACTCTCACTGGGGTACAGTCCCACGCGCACACACACAGACTCTCACTGGGGTACAGTCCCACACACACACTCACACACAGACTCTCACTGGGGTACAGTCCCACACACACACTCACACACAGACTCTCACTGGGGTACAGTCCCACACACACACTCATACACAGACTATCACTGGGGTACAGTCCCACACACACACTCACACACAGACTCTCACTGGGGTACAGTCCCACACACACACTCACACACAGACTATCACTGGGGTACAGTCCCACACACACACAGACTCTCACTGGGGTACAGTCCCACAGACTCACACAGAGACTCTCACTGGGGTACAGTCCCACACACACTCACACAGAGACTCTCACTGGGGTACAGTCCCACACACACACAGACTCTCACTGGGGTACAGTCCCACACACACACACACACACAGACACTCACTGGGGTACAGTCCCACACACACACACACACACAGACTCTCACTGGGGTACAGTCCCACACACACACACAGAGACTCTCACTGGGGTACAGTCCCACACAAACACACACACAGACTCTCACTGGGGTACAGTCCCACACACACACACACACACAGACTCTCACTGGGGTACAGTCCCACACACACACTCACACACAGACTCTCACTGGGGTACAGTCCCACACACACACAGACTCTCACTGGGGTACAGTCCCACACAAACACAGACTCTCACTGGGGTACAGTCCCACACACACACAGACTCTCACTGGGGTACACTCCCACACACACACACAGATTCTCACTGGGGTACAGTCCCACACACACGCACACACAGACTCTCACTGGGGTACAGTCCCACACCCACACACACACAGACTCCCACTGGGGTACAGTCCCACACCCACACACACACACACACACACACACAGACTCTCACTGGGGTACAGTCCCACACACACACAGACTCTCACTGGGGTACAGTCTCCCCTCCCCCGCCCACACACAGAGAATCTCACTGGGGTCGAGTCCCCCCCCCCCCACACACACACAGACTCTCACTGGGGTACAGTCCCACACACACACACTGACTCTCACTGGGGTACAGTCCCACACACACACTCACACAGACTCTCACTGGGGTACAGTCCCACACACACACACTGACTCTCACTGGGGTACAGTCCCACACACACACAGACTCTCACTGGGGTACAGTCCCACACACACACAGACTCTCACTGGGGTACAGTCCCACACACACACACTGACTCTCACTGGGGTACAGTCCCACACACACACACACAGACTCTCACTGGGGTACAGTCCCACACACACACAGTCTCTCACTGGGGTACAGTCCCACATACACACACACAGAGACTCTCACTGGGGTACAGTCCCACACACACTCACACAGAGACTCTCACTGGGGTACAGTCCCACGCACACATACACAGACTCTCACTGGTGTACAGTCCCACACACACACTCACACACAGACTCTCACTGGGGTACAGTCCCACACACACACTCATACACAGACTCTCACTGGGGTACAGTCCAACACACACACTCACACACAGAATCTCACTGGGGTACAGTCCCACACACACACTCACACACAGACTATCACTGGGGTACAGTCCCACACACACACAGACTCTCACTGGGGTTCAGTCCCACAGACTCACACAGAGACTCTCACTGGGGTACAGTCCCACACACACTCACACGGAGACTCTCACTGGGGTACAGTCCCACACACACACAGACTCTCACTGGGGTACAGTCCCACACACAGACTCTCACTGGGGTACAGTCCCACACACACACACACACACACAGACTCTCACTGGGGTACAGTCCCCCCCCCACACACACACACAGACTCTCACTGGGGTACAGTCCCACACACACACACAGACTCTCACTTGGGTACAGTCCCACACACACACACACACAGACTCTCACTTGGGTACAGTCCCACACACACACTCACACACAGACTCTCACTGGGGTACAGTCCCACACACATACACAGACTCTCACTGGGGTACAGTCCCACACACACATACACAGACTCTCACTGGGGTACAGTCCCACTCACACACAGACTCTCACTGGGGTACAGTCCCACAGACTCACACACAGACTCTCACTGGGGTACAGTCCCACACACACACACACACACACACACACACACACAAACTCTCACTGGGGTACAGTCCCACACACACACTCACACAGAGACTCTCACTGGGGTACAGTCCCACACACACACAGACTCTCACTGGGGTACAGTCCCACACACAGACTATCACTGCGGTACAGTCCCACAGACACACAGACTCTCACTGGGGTACAGTCCCACACACAGATAGACTCTCACTGGGATACAGTCCCACACACACACACACACTGACTCTCACTGGGGTACAGTCCCACACACGCACAGACTCTCACTGGGGTACAGTCCCACACACAGACTCTCACTGGGGTACAGTCCCACACACACACACACACAGACTCTCACTGGGGTAGAGTCCCACACACACACAAACCTCACTGGGGTACAGTCCCACACACAGACTCTCACTGGGGTACAGTCCCACACACACACACACACACACAGACTCTCACTGGGGTACAGTCCCACACACACACACACACAGACTCTCACTTGGGTGCAGTCCCACACACACACACACACACAGACTCTCACTGGGTTACAGTCCCACACACACATACACAGACTCTCACTGGGGTACAGTCCCACACACACATACACAGACTCTCACTGGGGTACAGTCCCACTCACACACAGGCTCTCACTGGGGTACAGTCCCACAGACTCACACACAGACTCTCACTGGGGTACAGTCCCACACACACACACACACACACACACACAGACTCTCACTGGGGTACAGTCCGACACACACACAGACTCTCACTGGGGTACAGTCCCACACACAGACTATCACTGCGGTACAGTCCCACAGACACACAGACTCTCACTGGGGTACAGTCCCACACACACACACTGACTCTCACTGGGGTACAGTCCCACACACACACAGACTCTCACTGGGGTACAGTCCCACACACAGACTCTCACTGGGGTACAGTCCCACACACACACTCACACACAGACTCTCACTGGGGTACAGTCCCACACACACACTCATACACAGACTCTCACTGGGGTACAGTCCCACACACACACTCACACACAGACTCTCACTGGGGTACAGTCCCACACAAACACTCACACACAGACTATCACTCGGGTACAGTCCCACACACACACAGACTCTCACTGGGGTACAGTCCCACAGACTCACACAGAGACTCTCACT
The DNA here is from genome assembly GCF_047496795.1 of Chiloscyllium punctatum. Lineage (NCBI taxonomy): Eukaryota > Metazoa > Chordata > Chondrichthyes > Orectolobiformes > Hemiscylliidae > Chiloscyllium > Chiloscyllium punctatum. The sequence goes on along the minus strand of NC_092759.1, from coordinate 20,907,174 downwards.
GGGGTACAGTCCCTCACACACAGACTCTCACTGGGGTACAGTCCCACACACAGATAGACTCTCACTGGGATACAGTCCCACACACACACACACTGACTCTCACTGGGGTACAGTCCCACACACACACAGACTCTCACTGGGGTACAGTCGCACACACAGACTCTCACTGGGGTACAGTCCCACACACACACACACACAGACTATCACTGGGGTACAGTCCCACACACATACAGACTCTCACTGGGGTACAGTCCCACAGACACACACAGAGACTCTCACTGGGGTACAGTCCCACAGACACACACACACACACAGACTCTTACTGGGGTACAGTCCCACACACACACAGACTCTCACTGGGATACAGTCCCACACACACACACTGACTCTCACTGGGGTACAGTCCCACACACACACAGACTCTCACTGGGGTACAGTCCCACATACACACACACAGAGACTCTCACTGGGGTACAGTCCCACACACACTCACACAGTGACTCTCACTGGGGTACAGTCCCACGCACACACACAGACTCTCACTGGTGTACAGTCCCACACACACACTCACACACAGACTCTCACTGGGGTACAGTCCCACACACACACACACACACAGACTCTCACTGGGGTACAGTCCCACACACAGACTATCACTGCGGTACAGTCCCACAGACACACAGACTCTCACTGGGGTACAGTCCCACACACAGATAGACTCTCACTGGGATACAGTCCCACACACACACACACACTGACTCTCACTGGGGTACAGTCCCACACACGCACAGACTCTCACTGGGGTACAGTCCCACACACAGACTCTCACTGGGGTACAGTCCCACACACACACACACACAGACTCTCACTGGGGTAGAGTCCCACACACACACAAACCTCACTGGGGTACAGTCCCACACACAGACTCTCACTGGGGTACAGTCCCACACACACACACACACACACAGACTCTCACTGGGGTACAGTCCCACACACACACACACACAGACTCTCACTTGGGTGCAGTCCCACACACACACACACACACAGACTCTCACTGGGTTACAGTCCCACACACACATACACAGACTCTCACTGGGGTACAGTCCCACACACACATACACAGACTCTCACTGGGGTACAGTCCCACTCACACACAGGCTCTCACTGGGGTACAGTCCCACAGACTCACACACAGACTCTCACTGGGGTACAGTCCCACACACACACACACACACACACACACAGACTCTCACTGGGGTACAGTCCCACACACAGACTATCACTGCGGTACAGTCCCACAGACACACAGACTCTCACTGGGGTACAGTCCCACACACACACACTGACTCTCACTGGGGTACTGTCCCACACACACACAGACTCTCACTGGGGTACAGTCCCACACACAGACTCTCACTGGGGTACAGTCCCACACACACACTCACACACAGACTCTCACTGGGGTACAGTCCCACACACACACTCATACACAGACTCTCACTGGGGTACAGTCCCACACACACACTCACACACAGACTCTCACTGGGGTACAGTCCCACACAAACACTCACACACAGACTATCACTCGGGTACAGTCCCACACACACACAGACTCTCACTGGGGTACAGTCCCACAGACTCACACAGAGACTCTCACTGGGGTACAGTCCCTCACACACAGACTCTCACTGGGGTACAGTCCCACACACAGATAGACTCTCACTGGGATACAGTCCCACACACACACACACTGACTCTCACTGGGGTACAGTCCCACACTCACACAGACTCTCACTGGGGTACAGTCGCACACACAGACTCTCACTGGGGTACAGTCCCACACACACACACACACAGACTATCACTGGGGTACAGTCCCACACACATACAGACTCTCACTGGGGTACAGTCCCACAGACACACACAGAGACTCTCACTGGGGTACAGTCCCACAGACACACACACACACACAGACTCTTACTGGGGTACAGTCCCACACACACACAGACTCTCACTGGGATACAGTCCCACACACACACACTGACTCTCACTGGGGTACAGTCCCACACACACACAGACTCTCACTGGGGTACAGTCCCACATACACACACACAGAGACTCTCACTGGGGTACAGTCCCACACACACTCACACAGTGACTCTCACTGGGGTACAGTCCCACGCACACACACAGACTCTCACTGGTGTACAGTCCCACACACACACTCACACACAGACTCTCACTGGGGTACAGTCCCACACACACACACACACACAGACTCTCACTGGGGTACAGTCCCACACACACACTCATACACAGACTCTCACTGGGGTACAGTCCCACACACACACTCACACACAGACTCTCACTGGGGTACAGACCCACACACACACTCACACACAGCCTCTCACTGGGGTACAGTCCCACACACACACAGACTCTCACTGGGGTACAGTCCCACAGACTCACACAGAGACTCTCACTGGGGTACAGTCCCACACACACTCACACAGAGACTCTCACTGGGGTACAGTCCCACACACACACAGACTCTCACTGGGGTACAGTCCCACACACAGACTCTCACTGGGGTACAGTCCCACACACACACACACACAGACTCTCACTGGGGTACAGTCCCACACACACACACAGAGACTCTCACTGGGGTACAGTCCCACACACACACACACACAGACTCTCACTTGGGTACAGTCCCACACACACACTCACACTCAGACTCTCACTGGGGTACAGTCCCACACACACATACGCAGACTCTCACTGGTGTACAGTCCCACACACACATACACAGACTCTCACTGGGGTACAGTCCCACTCGCACACAGACTCTCACTGGGGTACAGTCCCACAGACTCACACACAGACTCTCACTGGGGTACAGTCCCACACACACACACACACACACACACACACACACACACACAGACTCTCACTGGGGTACAGTCCCACACACACACTCACACAGAGACTCTCACTGGGGTACACTCCCACACACACACAGACTCTCACTGGGGTACAGTCCCACACACAGACTATCACTGTGGTACAGTCCCACGCACACACAGACTCTCACTGGGGTACAGTCCCACAGACTCACACAGAGACTCTCACTGGGGTACAGTCCCTCACACACAGACTCTCACTGGGGTACAGTCCCACACACACACAGACTCTCACTGGGATACAGTCCCACACACACACACTGACTCTCACTGGGGTACAGTCCCACACACACACAGACTCTCACTGGGGTACAGTCCCACACACTCACACAGACTCTCACTGGGGTACAGTCCCACACACACACAGACTCTCACTGGGGTACAGTCCCACATACACACACACAGAGACTCTCACTGGGGTACAGTCCCACACACACTCACACAGAGACTCTCACTGGGGTACAGTCCCACGCACACACACACAGACTCTCACTGGGGTACAGTCCCACACACACACTCATACACAGACTATCACTGGGGTACAGTCCCACACACACACTCACACACAGACTCTCACTGGGGTACAGTCCCACACACACACTCACACACAGACTATCACTGGGGTACAGTCCCACACACACACAGACTCTCACTGGGGTACAGTCCCACAGACTCACACAGAGACTCTCACTGGGGTACAGTCCCACACACACTCACACAGAGACTCTCACTGGGGTACAGTCCCACACACACACAGACTCTCACTGGGGTACAGTCCCACACACACACACACACACAGACTCTCACTGGGTTACAGTCCCACACACACACACACACAGACTCTCACTGGGGTACAGTCCCACACACACACACACAGACTCTCACGGGGGTACAGTCCCACACAAACACACACACAGACTCTCACTGGGGTACAGTCCCACACACACACACACACACAGACTCTCACTGGGGTACAGTCCCACACACACACTCACACACAGACTCTCACTGGGGTACAGTCCCACACACGCACAGACTCTCACTGGGGTACAGTCCCACACACACACAGACTCTCACTGGGGTACAGTCCCACACACACACACACACAGATTCTCACTGGGGTACAGTCCCACACACACGCACACACAGACTCTCACTGGGGTACAGTCCCACACCCACACACACACAGACTCCCACTGGGGTACAGTCCCACACACACACACACACACACACACAGACTCTCACTGGGGTACAGTCCCACACACACACAGACTCTCACTGGGGTCGAGTCCCCCCCCCCCCCCCCCCACACACACACAGACTCTCACTGGGGTACAGTCCCACACACACATACACACACACACACACACACACAGACTCTCACTGGGGTACAGTCCCACACACACACACTGACTCTCACTGGGGTACAGTCCCACACACTCACACACAGACTCTCACTGGGGTACAGTACCACACACACACAGTCTCTCACTGGGGTACAGTCCCACATACACACACACAGAGACTCTCACTGGGGTACAGTCCCACACACACTCACACAGAGACTCTCACTGGGGTACAGTCCCACGCACACACACACAGACTCTCACTGGTGTACAGTCCCACACACACACTCACACACAGACTCTCACTGGGGTACAGTCCCACACACACACTCACACAGAGACTCTCACTGGGGTACAGTCCCACACACACACTCATACACAGACTCTCACTGGGGTACAGTCCAACACACACACTCACACACAGAATCTCACTGGGGTACAGTCCCACACACACACTCACACACAGACTATCACTGGGGTACAGTCCCACACACACACAGACTCTCACTGGGGTACAGTCCCACAGACTCACACAGAGACTCTCACTGGGGTACAGTCCCACACACACTCACACAGAGACTCTCACTGGGGTACAGTCCCACACACACACAGACTCTCACTGGGGTACAGTCCCACACACAGACTCTCACTGGGGTACAGTCCCACACACACACACACACACACACAGACTCTCACTGGGGTACAGTCCCACACACACACACAGACTCTCACTGGGGTACAGTCCCACACACACACACACACAGACTCTCACTTGGGTACAGTCCCACACACACACTCACACATAGACTCTCACTGGGGTACAGTCCCACACACACATACACAGACTCTCACTGGGGTACAGTCCCACACACACATACACAGACTCTCACTGGGGTACAGTCCCACTCACACACAGACTCTCACTGGGGTACAGTCCCACAGACTCACACACAGACTCTCACTGGGGTACAGTCCCACACACACACACACACACACACAGACTCTCACTGGGGTACAGTCCCACACACACACTCACACAGAGACTCTCACTGGGGTACAGTCCCACACACACACAGACTCTCACTGGGGTACAGTCCCACACACAGACTATCACTGCGGTACAGTCCCACAGACACACAGACTCTCACTGGGGTACAGTCCCACAGACTCACACAGAGACTCTCACTGGGGTACAGTCCCTCACACACAGACTCTCACTGGGGTACAGTCCCACACACAGATAGACTCTCACTGGGATACAGTCCCACACACACACACACACTGACTCTCACTGGTGTACAGTCCCACACACACACAGACTCTCACTGGGGTACAGTCCCACACACAGACTCTCACTGGGGTACAGTCCCACACACACACACACACAGACTCTCACTGGGGTAGAGACCCACACACACACAAACCTTACTGGGGTACAGTCCCACACACAGACTCTCACTGGGGTACAGTCCCACACACACACACACACACACAGACTCTCACTGGGGTACAGTCCCACACACACACACAGAGACTCTCACTGGGGTACAGTCCCACACACACAGACTCTCACTTGGGTGCAGTCCCACACACACACACACACACAGACTCTCACTGGGGTACAGTCCCACACACACATACACAGACTCTCACTGGGGTACAGTCCCACACACACATACACAGACTCTCACTGGGGTACAGTCCCACTCACACACAGACTCTCACTGGGGTACAGTCCCACAGACTCACACACAGACTCTCACTGGGGTACAGTCCCACACACACACACACACACACACACACACACACACACAGACTCTCACTGGGGTACAGTCCGACACACACACAGACTCTCACTGGGGTACAGTCCCACACACAGACTATCACTGCGGTACAGTCCCACAGACACACAGTCTCTCACTGGGGTACAGTCCCACAGACTCACACAGAGACTCTCACTGGGGTACAGTCCCTCACACACAGACTCTCACTGGGGTACAGTCCCACACACAGACAGACTCTCACTGGGATACAGTCCCACACACACACACTGACTCTCACTGGGGTACAGTCCCACACACACACAGACTCTCACTGGGGTACAGTCCCACACACAGACTCTCACTGGGGTACAGTCCCACACACACACTCACACACAGACTCTCACTGGGGTACAGTCCCACACACACACTCATACACAGACTCTCACTGGGGTACAGTCCCACACACACACTCACACAGAGACTCTCACTGGGGTACAGTCCCACACACACACTCACACACAGACTATCACTCGGGTACAGTCCCACACACACACAGACTCTCACTGGGGTACAGTCCCACAGACTCACACAGAGACTCTCACTGGGGTACAGTCCCACACACACACACACACACACACAGACTCTCACTGGGGTACAGTCCCACACACACACAGACTCTCACTGGGGTACAGTCCCACACACAGACTATCACTGCGGTACAGTCCCACAGACACACAGACTCTCACTGGGGTAAAGTCCCCCACACACACACACAGAGACTCTCACTGGAGTACAGTCCCTCACACACAGACTCTCACTGGGGTACAGTCCCACACACAGATAGACTCTCACTGGGATACAGTCCCACACACACACACACTGACTCTCACTGGGGTACAGTCCCACACACACACAGACTCTCACTGGGGTACAGTCCCACACACAGACTCTCACTGGGGTACAGTCCCACACACACACACACACAGACTATCACTGGGGTACAGTCCCACACACACACAGACTCTCACTGGGGTACAGTCCCACAGACACACACAGAGACTCTCACTGGGGTACAGTCCCACACACACACACACACACACACACACAGATTCTTACTGGGGTACAGTCCCACACACACACAGACTCTCACTGGGGTACAGTCCCACACACACACAGACTCTCACTGGGGTACAGTCCCACACACACACACACACAGACTCTCACTTGGGTACAGTCCCACACACACACACACACACAGACTCTCACTGGGATACAGTCCCACACACACACACTGACTCTCACTGGGGTACAGTCCCACACACACACAGACTCTCACTGGGGTACAGTCCCACACACATACACAGACTCTCACTGGGGTACAGTCCCACACACACATACACAGACTCTCACTGGGGTACAGTCCCACTCACACACAGACTCTCACTGGGGTACAGTCCCACAGACTCACACACAGACTCTCACTGGGGTACAGTCCCACACACACACACACACACAGACACACACAGACTCTCACTGGGGTACAGTCCCACACACACACAGACTCTCACTGGGGTACAGTCCCACATACACACACACAGAGACTCTCACTGGGGTACAGTCCCACACACACTCACACAGAGACTCTCACTGGGGTACAGTCCCACGCACACACACACAGACTCTCACTGGTGTACAGTCCCACACACACACTCACACACAGACTCTCACTGGGGTACAGTCCCACACACACACTCACACACAGACTCTCACTGGGGTACAGTCCCACACACACACTCATACACAGACTCTCACTGGGGTACAGTCCCACTCACACACAGACTCTCACTGGGGTACAGACCCACACACACACTCACACACAGACTATCACTGGGGTACAGTCCCACACACACACAGACTCTCACTGGGGTACAGTCCCACAGACTCACACAGAGACTCTCACTGGTGTACAGTCCCACACACACTCACACAGAGACTCTCACTGGGGTACAGTCCCACACACACACAGACTCTCACTGGGGTACAGTCCCACACACAGACTCTCACTGGGGTACAGTCCCACACACACACACACACAGACTCTCACTGGGGTACAGTCCCACACACAGACACAGAGACTCTCACTGGGGTACAGTCCCACACACACGCACACACAGACTCTCACTTGGGTACAGTCCCACACACACACTCACACTCAGACTCTCACTGGGGTACAGTCCCACACACACATACACAGACTCTCACTGGGGTACAGTCCCACACACACATACACAGACTCTCACTGGGGTACAGTCCCACTCACACACAGACTCTCACTGGGGTACAGTCCCACAGACTCACACACAGACTCTCACTGGGGTACAGTCCCACACACACACACACACACACACACACAGACTCTCACTGGGGTACAGTCCCACACACACACTCACACAGAGACTCTCACTGGGGTACACTCCCACACACACACAGACTCTCACTGGGGTACAGTCCCACACACAGACTATCACTGCGGTACAGTCCCACGCACACACAGACTCTCACTGGGGTACAGTCCCACACACACACAGACTCTCACTGGGATACAGTCCCACACACACACACTGACTCTCACTGGGGTACAGTCCCACACACACACAGACTCTCACTGGGGTACAGTCCCACACACTCACACAGACTCTCACTGGTGTACAGTCCCACACACACACAGACTCTCACTGGGGTACAGTCCCACACACACACACTGACTCTCACTGGGGTACAGTCCCACACACACACAGACTCTCACTGGGGTACAGTCCCACACACTCACACACAGACTCTCACTGGGGTACAGTCCCACACACACACAGTCTCTCACTGGGGTACAGTCCCACATACACACACACAGAGACTCTCACTGGGGTACAGTCCCACGCACACACACACAGACTCTCACTGGTGTACAGTCCCACACACACACTCACACACAGACTCTCACTGGGGTACAGTCCCACACATACACTCACACACAGACTCTCACTGGGGTACAGTCCCACACACACACAGACTCTCACTGGGGTACAGTCCCACATACACACACACAGAGACTCTCACTGGGGTACAGTCCCACATACACACACACAGAGACTCTCACTGGGGTACAGTCCCACACACACTCACACAGAGACTCTCACTGGGGTACAGTCCCACGCACACAGACACAGACTCTCACTGGGGTACAGTCCCACACACACACTCACACACAGACTCTCACTGGGGTACAGTCCCACACACACACTCATACACAGACTATCACTGGGGTACAGTCCCACACACACACTCACACACAGACTCTCACTGGGGTACAGTCCCACACACACACTCACACACAGACTATCACTGGGGTACAGTCCCACACACACACAGACTCTCACTGGGGTACAGTCCCACAGACTCACACAGAGACTCTCACTGGGGTACAGTCCCACACACACTCACACAGAGACTCTCACTGGGGTACAGTCCCACACACACGCACAGACTCTCACTGGGGTACAGTCCCACACACACACACACACACAGACTCTCACTGGGGTACAGTCCCACACACACACACACACAGACTCTCACTGGGGTACAGTCCCACACACACACACAGAGACTCTCACTGGGGTACAGTCCCACACAAACACACACACAGACTCTCACTGGGGTACAGTCCCACACACACACACACACACAGACTCTCACTGGGGTACAGTCCCACACACACACTCACACACAGACTCTCACTGGGGTACAGTCCCACACACGCACAGACTCTCACTGGGGTACAGTCCCACACACACACAGACTCTCACTGGGGTACAGTCCCACACACACACACACACACACAGACTCTCACTGGGGTACAGTCCCACACACACACAGACTCTCACTGGGATACAGTCCCACACACACACACTGACTCTCACTGGGGTACAGTCCCACACACACATACACAGACTCTCACTGGGGTACAGTCCCACTCACACACAGACTCTCACTGGGGTACAGTCCCACAGACTCACACACAGACTCTCACTGGGGTACAGTCCCACACACACACACACACACAGACTCTCACTGGGTTACAGTCCCACACACACACACACACAGACTCTCACTGGGGTACAGTCCCACACACACACACACAGACTCTCACGGGGGTACAGTCCCACACAAACACACACACAGACTCTCACTGGGGTACAGTCCCACACACACACACACACACAGACTCTCACTGGGGTACAGTCCCACACACACACTCACACACAGACTCTCACTGGGGTACAGTCCCACACACGCACAGACTCTCACTGGGGTACAGTCCCACACACACACAGACTCTCACTGGGGTACAGTCCCACACACAGACACACACAGATTCTCACTGGGGTACAGTCCCACACACACGCACACACAGACTCTCACTGGGGTACAGTCCCACACCCACACACACACAGACTCCCACTGGGGTACAGTCCCACACACACACACACACACACACACAGACTCTCACTGGGGTACAGTCCCACACACACACAGACTCTCACTGGGGTACAGTCCCACACACACACAGACTCTCACTGGGGTACAGTCTCCCCTCCCCCGCCCACACACAGAGAATCTCACTGGGGTCGAGTCCCCCCCCCCCCCCCCACACACACACACAGACTCTCACTGGGGTACAGTCCCACACACACATACACACACACACACACACACACAGACTCTCACTGGGGTACAGTCCCACACACACACACTGACTCTCACTGGGGTACAGTCCCACACACTCACACACAGACTCTCACTGGGGTACAGTACCACACACACACAGTCTCTCACTGGGGTACAGTCCCACATACACACACACAGAGACTCTCACTGGGGTACAGTCCCACACACACTCACACAGAGACTCTCACTGGGGTACAGTCCCACGCACACACACACAGACTCTCACTGGTGTACAGTCCCACACACACACTCACACACAGACTCTCACTGGGGTACAGTCCCACACACACACTCACACAGAGACTCTCACTGGGGTACAGTCCCACACACACACTCATACACAGACTCTCACTGGGGTACAGTCCAACACACACACTCACACACAGAATCTCACTGGGGTACAGTCCCACACACACACTCACACACAGACTATCACTGGGGTACAGTCCCACACACACACAGACTCTCACTGGGGTACAGTCCCACACACAGACTCTCACTGGGGTACAGTCCCACACACACACACACACACACAGACTCTCACTGGGGTACAGTCCCACACACACACACAGACTCTCACTGGGGTACAGTCCCACACACACACACACACAGACTCTCACTTGGGTACAGTCCCACACACACACTCACACATAGACTCTCACTGGGGTACAGTCCCACACACACATACACAGACTCTCACTGGGGTACAGTCCCACACACACATACACAGACTCTCACTGGGGTACAGTCCCACTCACACACAGACTCTCACTGGGGTACAGTCCCACAGACTCACACACAGACTCTCACTGGGGTACAGTCCCACACACACACACACACACACACACACACACACACAGACTCTCACTGGGGTACAGTCCCACACACACACTCACACAGAGACTCTCACTGGGGTACAGTCCCACACACACACAGACTCTCACTGGGGTACAGTCCCACACACAGACTATCACTGCGGTACAGTCCCACAGACACACAGACTCTCACTGGGGTACAGTCCCACAGACTCACACAGAGACTCTCACTGGGGTACAGTCCCTCACACACAGACTCTCACTGGGGTACAGTCCCACACACAGATAGACTCTCACTGGGATACAGTCCCACACACACACACACACTGACTCTCACTGGTGTACAGTCCCACACACACACAGACTCTCACTGGGGTACAGTCCCACACACAGACTCTCACTGGGGTACAGTCCCACACACACACACACACAGACTCTCACTGGGGTAGAGACCCACACACACACAAACCTTACTGGGGTACAGTCCCACACACAGACTCTCACTGGGGTACAGTCCCACACACACACACACACACACAGACTCTCACTGGGGTACAGTCCCACACACACACACAGAGACTCTCACTGGGGTACAGTCCCACACACACAGACTCTCACTGGGGTACAGTCCCACACACACACACACACAGACTCTCACTGGGGTAGAGACCCACACACACACAAACCTTACTGGGGTACAGTCCCACACACAGACTCTCACTGGGGTACAGTCCCACACACACACACACACACACAGACTCTCACTGGGGTACAGTCCCACACACACACACAGAGACTCTCACTGGGGTACAGTCCCACACACACAGACTCTCACTTGGGTGCAGTCCCACACACACACACACACACACAGACTCTCACTGGGGTACAGTCCCACACACACATACACAGACTCTCACTGGGGTACAGTCCCACACACACATACACAGACTCTCACTGGGGTACAGTCCCACTCACACACAGACTCTCACTGGGGTACAGTCCCACAGACTCACACACAGACTCTCACTGGGGTACAGTCCCACACACACACACACACACACACACACACACACACACACACACACACACAGACTCTCACTGGGGTACAGTCCGACACACACACAGACTCTCACTGGGGTACAGTCCCACACACAGACTATCACTGCGGTACAGTCCCACAGACACACAGTCTCTCACTGGGGTACAGTCCCACAGACTCACACAGAGACTCTCACTGGGGTACAGTCCCTCACACACAGACTCTCACTGGGGTACAGTCCCACACACAGACAGACTCTCACTGGGATACAGTCCCACACACACACACTGACTCTCACTGGGGTACAGTCCCACACACACACAGACTCTCACTGGGGTACAGTCCCACACACAGACTCTCACTGGGGTACAGTCCCACACACACACTCACACACAGACTCTCACTGGGGTACAGTCCCACACACACACTCATACACAGACTCTCACTGGGGTACAGTCCCACACACACACTCACACAGAGACTCTCACTGGGGTACAGTCCCACACACACACTCACACACAGACTATCACTCGGGTACAGTCCCACACACACACAGACTCTCACTGGGGTACAGTCCCACAGACTCACACAGAGACTCTCACTGGGGTACAGTCCCACACACACACACACACACACACAGACTCTCACTGGGGTACAGTCCCACACACACACAGACTCTCACTGGGGTACAGTCCCACACACAGACTATCACTGCGGTACAGTCCCACAGACACACAGACTCTCACTGGGGTAAAGTCCCCCACACACACACACAGAGACTCTCACTGGAGTACAGTCCCTCACACACAGACTCTCACTGGGGTACAGTCCCACACACAGATAGACTCTCACTGGGATACAGTCCCACACACACACACACTGACTCTCACTGGGGTACAGTCCCACACACACACAGACTCTCACTGGGGTACAGTCCCACACACAGACTCTCACTGGGGTACAGTCCCACACACACACAGACTCTCACTGGGGTACAGTCCCACAGACACACACAGAGACTCTCACTGGGGTACAGTCCCACACACACACACACACACACACACAGATTCTTACTGGGGTACAGTCCCACACACACACAGACTCTCACTGGGATACAGTCCCACACACACACACTGACTCTCACTGGGGTACAGTCCCACACACACACAGACTCTCACTGGGGTACAGTCCCACACACACACACACACAGACTCTCACTTGGGTACAGTCCCACACACACACACACACACAGACTCTCACTGGGATACAGTCCCACACACACACACTGACTCTCACTGGGGTACAGTCCCACACACACACAGACTCTCACTGGGGTACAGTCCCACACACATACACAGACTCTCACTGGGGTACAGTCCCACACACACATACACAGACTCTCACTGGGGTACAGTCCCACTCACACACAGACTCTCACTGGGGTACAGTCCCACAGACTCACACACAGACTCTCACTGGGGTACAGTCCCACACACACACACACACACAGACACACACAGACTCTCACTGGGGTACAGTCCCACACACACACAGACTCTCACTGGGGTACAGTCCCACATACACACACACAGAGACTCTCACTGGGGTACAGTCCCACACACACTCACACAGAGACTCTCACTGGGGTACAGTCCCACGCACACACACACAGACTCTCACTGGTGTACAGTCCCACACACACACTCACACACAGACTCTCACTGGGGTACAGTCCCACACACACACTCACACACAGACTCTCACTGGGGTACAGTCCCACACACACACTCATACACAGACTCTCACTGGGGTACAGTTCCACTCACACACAGACTCTCACTGGGGTACAGACCCACACACACACTCACACACAGACTATCACTGGGGTACAGTCCCACACACACACAGACTCTCACTGGGGTACAGTCCCACAGACTCACACAGAGACTCTCACTGGTGTACAGTCCCACACACACTCACACAGAGACTCTCACTGGGGTACAGTCCCACACACACACAGACTCTCACTGGGGTACAGTCCCACACACAGACTCTCACTGGGGTACAGTCCCACACACACACACACACAGACTCTCACTGGGGTACAGTCCCACACACAGACACAGAGACTCTCACTGGGGTACAGTCCCACACACACACACACACAGACTCTCACTTGGGTACAGTCCCACACACACACTCACACTCAGACTCTCACTGGGGTACAGTCCCACACACACATACACAGACTCTCACTGGGGTACAGTCCCACACACACATACACAGACTCTCACTGGGGTACAGTCCCACTCACACACAGACTCTCACTGGGGTACAGTCCCACAGACTCACACACAGACTCTCACTGGGGTACAGTCCCACACACACACACACACACACACACAGACTCTCACTGGGGTACAGTCCCACACACACACTCACACAGAGACTCTCACTGGGGTACACTCCCACACACACACAGACTCTCACTGGGGTACAGTCCCACACACAGACTATCACTGCGGTACAGTCCCACGCACACACAGACTCTCACTGGGGTACAGTCCCACACACACACAGACTCTCACTGGGATACAGTCCCACACACACGCACTGACTCTCACTGGGGTACAGTCCCACACACACACAGACTCTCACTGGGGTACAGTCCCACACACTCACACAGACTCTCACTGGTGTACAGTCCCACACACACACAGACTCTCACTGGGGTACAGTCCCACACACACACACTGACTCTCACTGGGGTACAGTCCCACACACACACAGACTCTCACTGGGGTACAGTCCCACACACTCACACACAGACTCTCACTGGGGTACAGTCCCACACACACACAGTCTCTCACTGGGGTACAGTCCCACATACACACACACAGAGACTCTCACTGGGGTACAGTCCCACGCACACACACACAGACTCTCACTGGTGTACAGTCCCACACACACACTCACACACAGACTCTCACTGGGGTACAGTCCCACACATACACTCACACACAGACTCTCACTGGGGTACAGTCCCACACACACACAGACTCTCACTGGGGTACAGTCCCACATACACACACACAGAGACTCTCACTGGGGTACAGTCCCACATACACACACACAGAGACTCTCACTGGGGTACAGTCCCACACACACTCACACAGAGACTCTCACTGGGGTACAGTCCCACGCACACAGACACAGACTCTCACTGGGGTACAGTCCCACACACACACTCACACACAGACTCTCACTGGGGTACAGTCCCACACACACACTCATACACAGACTATCACTGGGGTACAGTCCCACACACACACTCACACACAGACTCTCACTGGGGTACAGTCCCACACACACACTCACACACAGACTATCACTGGGGTACAGTCCCACACACACACAGACTCTCACTGGGGTACAGTCCCACAGACTCACACAGAGACTCTCACTGGGGTACAGTCCCACACACACTCACACAGAGACTCTCACTGGGGTACAGTCCCACACACACGCACAGACTCTCACTGGGGTACAGTCCCACACACACACACACACACAGACTCTCACTGGGGTACAGTCCCACACACACACACACACAGACTCTCACTGGGGTACAGTCCCACACACACACACAGAGACTCTCACTGGGGTACAGTCCCACACAAACACACACACAGACTCTCACTGGGGTACAGTCCCACACACACACACACACACAGACTCTCACTGGGGTACAGTCCCACACACACACTCACACACAGACTCTCACTGGGGTACAGTCCCACACACGCACAGACTCTCACTGGGGTACAGTCCCACACACACACAGACTCTCACTGGGGTACAGTCCCACACACACACACACACACACAGACTCTCACTGGGGTACAGTCCCACACACACACAGACTCTCACTGGGATACAGTCCCACACACACACACTGACTCTCACTGGGGTACAGTCCCACACACACATACACAGACTCTCACTGGGGTACAGTCCCACTCACACACAGACTCTCACTGTGGTACAGTCCCACAGACTCACACACAGACTCTCACTGGGGTACAGTCCCCCCCCCACACATACACACACACACACACACACAGACTCTCACTGGGGTACAGTCCCACACACACACAGTCTCTCACTGGGGTACAGTCCCACATACACACACACAGAGACTCTCACTGGGGTACAGTCCCACACACACTCACACAGAGACTCTCACTGGGGTACAGTCCCACGCACACACACACAGACTCTCACTGGTGTACAGTCCCACACACACACTCACACACAGACTCTCACTGGGGTACAGTCCCACACACACACTCACACACAGACTCTCACTGGGGTACAGTCCCACACACACACTCATACACAGACTCTCACTGGGGTACAGTCCCACACACACACTCAGACAGAATCTCACTGGGGTACAGTCCCACACACACACTCACACACAGACTATCACTGGGGTACAGTCCCACACACACACAGACTCTCACTGGGGTACAGTCCCACAGACTCACACAGAGACTCTCACTGGGGTACAGTCTCACACACACTCACACAGAGACTCTCACTGGGGTACAGTCCCACACACACACAGACTCTCACTGGGGTACAGTCCCACACACAGACTCTCACTGGGGTACAGTCCCACACACACACACACACACACAGACTCTCACTGGGGTACAGTCCCCCCCCCACACACACACAGACTCTCACTGGGGTACAGTCCCACACACACACACAGACTCTCACTTGGGTACAGTCCCACACACACACACACACAGACTCTCACTTGGGTACAGTCCCACACACACACTCACACACAGACTCTCACTGGGGTACAGTCCCACACACACATACACAGACTCTCACTGGGGTACAGTCCCACACACACATACACAGACTCTCACTGGGGTACAGTCCCACTCACACACAGACTCTCACTGGGGTACAGTCCCACAGACTCACACAGACTCTCACTGGGGTACAGTCCCACACACACACACACACACACACACACACACACACACACACACACAGACTCTCACTGGGGTACAGTCCCACACACACACTCACACAGAGACTCTCACTGGGGTACAGTCCCACACACACACAGACTCTCACTGGGGTACAGTCCCACACACAGACTATCACTGCGGTACAGTCCCACAGACACACAGACTCTCACTGGGGTACAGTCCCACAGACTCACACAGAGACTCTCACTGGGGTACAGTCCCTCACACACAGACTCTCACTGGGGTACAGTCCCACACACAGATAGACTCTCACTGGGATACAGTCCCACACACACACACACACTGACTCTCACTGGGGTACAGTCCCACACACACACAGACTCTCACTGGGGTACAGTCCCACACACAGACTCTCACTGGGGTACAGTCCCACACACACACACACACAGACTCTCACTGGGGTAGAGTCCCACACACACACAGACTCTCACTGGGGTACAGTCCCACACACAGACTCTCACTGGGGTACAGTCCCACACACAGACTCTCACTGGGGTACAGTCCCACACACACACACACACACACAGACTCTCACTGGGGTACAGTCCCACACACACACACAGAGACTCTCACTGGGGTACAGTCCCACACACACACACACACAGACTCTCACTTGGGTGCAGTCCCACACACACACACACACACACAGACTCTCACTGGGGTACAGTCCCACACACACATACACAGACTCTCACTGGGGTACAGTCCCACACACACATACACAGACTCTCACTGGGGTACAGTCCCACTCACACACAGACTCTCACTGGGGTACAGTCCCACAGACTCACACACAGACTCTCACTGGGGTACAGTCCCACACACACACACACACACACACACACACACAGACTCTCACTGGGGTACAGTCCCACACACACACAGACTCTCACTGGGGTACAGTCCCACACACAGACTATCACTGCGGTACAGTCCCACAGACACACAGACTCTCACTGGGGTACAGTCCCACAGACTCACACAGAGACTCTCACTGGGGTACAGTCCCTCACACACAGACTCTCACTGGGGTACAGTCCCACACACAGACAGACTCTCACTGGGATACAGTCCCACACACACACACTGACTCTCACTGGGGTACAGTCCCACACACACACAGACTCTCACTGGGGTACAGTCCCACACACAGACTCTCACTGGGGTACAGTCCCACACACACACTCACACACAGACTCTCACTGGGGTACAGTCCCACACACACACTCATACACAGACTCTCACTGGGGTACAGTCCCACACACACACTCACACACAGACTCTCACTGGGGTACAGTCCTACACACACACTCACACACAGACTATCACTCGGGTACAGTCCCACACACACACAGACTCTCACTGGGGTACAGTCCCACAGACTCACACAGAGACTCTCACTGGGGTACAGTCCCACACACACTCACACAGAGACTCTCACTGGGGTACAGTCCCACACACACACACACAGACTCTCACTGGGGTACAGTCCCACACACACACACACACACACACAGACTCTCACTTGGGTACAGTCCCACACACACACACACACACACACACACAGACTCTCACTTGGGTACAGTCCCACACACACATACCCAGACTCTCACTGGGGTACAGTCCCACACACACATACACAGACTCTCACTGGGGTACAGTCCCACAGACTCACACACAGACTCTCACTGGGGTACAGTCCCACACACACACACACACACACACACACACAGACTCTCACTGGGGTACAGTCCCACACACACACAGACTCTCACTGGGGTACAGTCCCACACACAGACTATCACTGCGGTACAGTCCCACAGACACACAGACTCTCACTGGGGTACAGTCCCACAGACTCACACAGAGACTCTCACTGGGGTACAGTCCCTCACACACAGACTCTCACTGGGGTACAGTCCCACACACAGATAGACTCTCACTGGGATACAGTCCCACACACACACACACTGACTCTCACTGGGGTACAGTCCCACACACACACAGACTCTCACTGGGGTACAGTCCCACACACAGACTCTCACTGGGGTACAGTCCCACACACACACACACACAGACTATCACTGGGGTACAGTCCCACACACACACAGACTCTCACTGGGGTACAGTCCCACAGACACACACAGAGACTCTCACTGGGGTACAGTCCCACACACACACACACACACACAGACTCTTACTGGGGTACAGTCCCACACACACACAGACTCTCACTGGGATACAGTCCCACACACACACACTGACTCTCACTGGGGTACAGTCCCACACACACACAGACTCTCACTGGGGTACAGTCCCACACACACACACACACAGACTCTCACTTGGGTACAGTCCCACACACACACACACACACAGACTCTCACTGGGATACAGTCCCACACACACACACTGACTCTCACTGGGGTACAGTCCCACACACACACAGACTCTCACTGGGGTACAGTCCCACACACATACACAGACTCTCACTGGGGTACAGTCCCACACACACATACACAGACTCTCACTGGGGTACAGTCCCACTCACACACAGACTCTCACTTGGGTACAGTCCCACAGACTCTCACTGGGGTACAGTCCCACACACACACACACACACACAGACTCTCACTGGGGTACAGTCCCACACACACACAGACTCTCACTGGGGTACAGTCCCACGCACACACACACAGACTCTCACTGGTGTACAGTCCCACACACACACTCACACACAGACTCTCACTGGGGTACAGTCCCACACACACACACACAGACTCTCACTGGGGTACAGTCCCACACACACACTCATACACAGACTCTCACTGGGGTACAGTCCCACACACACACTCACACACAGACTCTCACTGGGGTACAGACCCACACACACACTCACACACAGACTATCACTGGGGTACAGTCCCACACACACACAGACTCTCACTGGGGTACAGTCCCACAGACTCACACAGAGACTCTCACTGGGGTACAGTCCCACACACACTCACACAGAGATTCTCACTGGGGTACAGTCCCACACACACACAGACTCTCACTGGGGTACAGTCCCACACACAGACTCTCACTGGGGTACAGTCCCACACACACACACACACACAGACTCTCACTGGGGTACAGTCCCACACACACACACAGAGACTCTCACTGGGGTACAGTCCCACACACACACACACACAGACTCTCACTTGGGTATAGTCCCACACACACACTCACACTCAGACTCTCACTGGGGTACAGTCCCACACACACATACACAGACTCTCACTGGGGTACAGTCCCACACACACATACACAGACTCTCACTGGGGTACAGTCCCACTCACACACAGACTCTCACTGGGGTACAGTCCCACAGACTCACACACAGACTCTCACTGGGGTACAGTCCCACACACACACACACACACACACACACACACACAGACTCTCACTGGGGTACAATCCCACACACACACTCACACAGAGACTCTCACTGGGGTACACTCCCACACACACACAAACTCTCACTGGGGTACAGTCCCACACACAGACTATCACTGCGGTACAGTCCCACGCACACACAGACTCTCACTGGGGTACAGTCCCACAGACTCACACAGAGACTCTCACTGGGGTACAGTCCCTCACACACAGACTCTCACTGGGGTACAGTCCCACACACACACAGACTCTCACTGGGATACAGTCCCACACACACACACTGACTCTCACTGGGGTACAGTCCCACACACACACAGACTCTCACTGGGGTACAGTCCCACACACACACACAGACTCTCACTGGTGTACAGTCCCACACACACACAGACTTTCACTGGGGTACAGTCCCACACACACACACTGAATCTCACTGGGGTACAGTCCCACACACACAGACTCTCACTGGGTTACAGTCCCACACACTCACACACAGACTCTCACTGGGGTACAGTCCCACACACACACAGTCTCTCACTGGGGTACAGTCCCACATACACACACACAGAGACTCTCACTGGGGTACAGTCCCACACACACTCACACAGAGACTCTCACTGGGGTACAGTCCCACGCACACACACACAGACTCTCACTGGTGTACAGTCCCACACACACACTCACACACAGACTCTCACTGGGGTACAGTCCCACACACACACTCACACACAGACTCTCACTGGGGTACAGTCCCACACACACACTCATACACAGACTCTCACTGGGGTACAGTCCCACACACACACTCATACACAGACTCTCACTGGGGTACAGTCCTACACACACACTCACACACAGACTCTCACTGGGGTACAGTCCCACACACACACTCACACACAGACTATCACTGGGGTACAGTCCCACACACACACAGACTCTCACTGGGGTACAGTCCCACAGACTCACACAGAGACTCTCACTGGGGTACAGTCCCACACACACTCACACAGAGACTCTCACTGGGGTACAGTCCCACACACACAGACTCTCACTGGGGTACAGTCCCACACACACACACAAACACACAGACTCTCACTGGGGTACAGTCCCCCACACACACACACACACAGTCTCTCACTGGGGTAAAGTCCCCCACACACACACACAGAGACTCTCACTGGGGTACAGTCCCACACAAACACACACACAGACTCTCACTGGGGTACAGTCCCACACACACACACACACACAGACTCTCACTGGGGTACAGTCCCACACACACACTCACACACAGACTCTCACTGGGGTACAGTCCCACACACGCACAGACTCTCACTGGGGTACAGTCCCACACACACACAGACTCTCACTGGGGTACAGTCCCACACACACACACACACAGATTCTCACTGGGGTACAGTCCCACACACACGCACACACAGACTCTCACTGGGGTACAGTCCCACACCCACACACACACAGACTCCCACTGGGGTACAGTCCCACACACACACACACACAAACACACACACACACACAGACTCTCACTGGGGTACAGTCCCACACACACACAGACTCTCACTGGGGTACAGTCTCCCCTCCCCCGCCCACACACAGAGAATCTCACTGGGGTCGAGTCCCCCCCCCCCCCCCCACACACACACACACAGACTCTCACTGGGGTACAGTCCCCCCCCACACACACACAGACTCTCACTGGGGTACAGTCCCACACACACACACTGACTCTCACTGGGGTACAGTCCCACACACACACAGACTCTCACTGGGGTACAGTCCCACACACTCACACACAGACTCTCACTGGGGTACAGTCCCACACACACACAGTCTCTCACTGGGGTACAGTCCCACATACACACACACAGAGACTCTCACTGGGGTACAGTCCTACACACACTCACACAGAGACTCTCACTGGGGTACAGTCCCACGCACACACACACAGACTCTCACTGGTGTACAGTCCCACACACACACTCACACACAGACTCTCAGTGGGGTACAGTCCCACACACACACTCACACACAGACTCTCACTGGGGTACAGTCCCACACACACACTCATACACAGACTCTCACTGGGGTACAGTCAAACACACACACTCACACACAGAATCTCACTGGGGTACAGTCCCACACACACACTCACACACAGACTATCACTGGGGTACAGTCCCACACACACGCAGACTCTCACTGGGGTCCAGTCCCACAGACTCACACAGAGACTCTCACTGGGGTACAGTCCCACACACACTCACACAGAGACTCTCACTGGGGTACAGTCCCACACACACACAGACTCTCACTGGGGTACAGTCCCACACGCAGACTCTCACTGGGGTACAGTCCCCCACACACACACACACACAGACTCTCACTGGGGTAAAGTCCCCCCCACACACACACACAGACTCTCACTGGGGTACAGTCCCACACACACACACACACAGAGACTCTCACTTGGGTACAGTCCCACACACACACTCACACACAGACTCTCACTGGGGTACAGTCCCACACACACATACACAGACTCTCACTGGGGTACAGTCCCACACACACATACACAGACTCTCACTGGCGTACAGTCCCACTCACACACAGACTCTCACTGGGGTACAGTCCCACAGACTCACACACAGACTCTCACTGGGGTACAGTCCCCCCCCCCCCCACACACACACACACACACACACACAGACTCTCACTGGGGTACAGTCCCACACACACACTCACACATAGACTCTCACTGGGGTACAGTCCCATACACAGACTATCACTGCGGTACAGTCCCACAGACACACAGACTCTCACTGGGGTACAGTCCCACAGACTCACACAGAGACTCTCACTGGGGTACAGTCCCTCACACACAGACTCTCACTGGGGTACAGTCCCACACACACACAGACTCTCACTGGGATACAGTCCCACACACACACACACTGACTCTCACTGGGGTACAGTCCCACACACACACAGACTCTCACTGGGGTACAGTCCCACACACAGACTCTCACTGGGGTACAGTCCCACACACACACACACACAGACTATCACTGGGGTACAGTCCCACAGACTCACACAGAGACTCTCACTGGGGTACAGTCCCACACACACAAACACACGGACTCTCACTGGGGTACAGTCCCACACACACACAGACTCTCACTGGGATACAGTCCCACACACACACACTGACTCTCACTGGGGTACAGTCCCACACACACACTCACACACAGACTCTCACTGGGGTACAGTCCCACACACGCACAGACTCTCACTGGGGTACAGTCCCACACACACACAGACTCTCACTGGGGTACAGTCCCACACACACACACACACAGATTCTCACTGGGGTACAGTCCCACACACACGCACACACAGACTCTCACTGGGGTACAGTCCCACACCCACACACACACAGACTCCCACTGGGGTACAGTCCCACACACACACACACACAAACACACACACACACACAGACTCTCACTGGGGTACAGTCCCACACACACACAGACTCTCACTGGGGTACAGTCTCCCCTCCCCCGCCCACACACAGAGAATCTCACTGGGGTCGAGTCCCCCCCCCACACACACACACACAGACTCTCACTGGGGTACAGTCCCCCCCCACACATACACACACACACACACACACAGACTCTCACTGGGGTACAGTCCCACACACACACACTGACTCTCACTGGGGTACAGTCCCACACACACACAGACTCTCACTGGGGTACAGTCCCACACACTCACACACAGACTCTCACTGGGGTACAGTCCCACACACACACAGTCTCTCACTGGGGTACAGTCCTACACACACTCACACAGAGATTCTCACTGGGGTACAGTCCCACGCACACACACACAGACTCTCACTGGTGTACAGTCCCACACACACACTCACACACAGACTCTCACTGGGGTACGGTCCCACACACACACTCACACACAGACTCTCACTGGGGTACAGTCCCACACACACACTCATACACAGACTCTCACTGGGGTACAGTCCCACACACACACTCACACACAGACTATCACTGGGGTACAGTCCCACATACACACAGACTCTCACTGGGGTACAGTCCCACAGACTCACACAGAGACTCTCACTGGGGTACAGTCCCACACACACTCACACAGAGACTCTCACTGGGGTACAGTCCCACACACACACAGACTCTCACTGGGGTACAGTCCCACACGCAGACTCTCACTGGGGTACAGTCCCCCCCACACACACACACACAGACTCTCACTGGGGTAAAGTCCCCCACACACACACACACAGACTCTCACTGGGGTACAGTCCCACACACACACACACACACAGACTCTCACTTGGGTACAGTCCCACACACACACTCACACACAGACTCTCACTGGGGTACAGTCCCACACACACACACACAGACTCTCACTGGGGTACAGTCCCACACACACACTCACACAGAGACTCTCACTGGGGTACAGTCCCACACACACACAGACTCTCACTGGGGTACAGTCCCACACACAGACTATCACTGCGGTACAGTCCCACAGACACACAGACTCTCACTGGGGTACAGTCCCACAGACTCACACAGAGACTCTCACTGGGGTACAGTCCCTCACACACAGACTCTCACTGGGGTACAGTCCCACACACAGATAGACTCTCACTGGGATACAGTCCCACACACACACACACACTGACTCTCACTGGGGTACAGTCCCACACACACACAGACTCTCAGTGGGGTACAGTCCCACACACAGACTCTCACTGGGGTACAGTCCCCCCCACACACACACACAGACTCTCACTGGGGTAGAGTCCCACACACACACAGACTCTCACTGGGGTACAGTCCCACACACAGACTCTCACTGGGGTACAGTCCCACACACACACACACACACACAGACTCTCACTGGGGTACAGTCCCACACACACACACAGAGACTCTCACTGGGGTACAGTCCCACACACACACACACACAGACTCTCACTTGGGTGCAGTCCCACACACACACACACACACACACAGACTCTCACTGGGGTACAGTCCCACACACACATACACAGACTCTCACTGGGGTACAGTCCCACACACACATACACAGACTCTCACTGGGGTACAGTCCCACTCACACACAGACTCTCACTGGGGTACAGTCCCACAGACTCACGCACAGACTCTCACTGGGGTACAGTCCCACACACACACACACACACACACACAGACTCTCACTGGGGTACAGTCCCACACACACACAGACTCTCACTGCGGTACAGTCCCACACACAGACTATCACTGCGGTACAGTCCCACAGACACACAGACTCTCACTGGGGTACAGTCCCACAGACTCACACAGAGACTCTCACTGGGGTACAGTCCCTCATACACAGACTCTCACTGGGGTACAGTCCCACACACAGACAGACTCTCACTGGGATACAGTCCCACACACACACACTGACTCTCACTGGGGTACAGTCCCACACACACACAGACTCTCACTGGGGTACAGTCCCACACACAGACTCTCACTGGGGTACAGTCCCACACACACACTCACACACAGATTCTCACTGGGGTACAGTCACACACACACACTCATACACAGACTCTCACTGGGGTACAGTCCCACACACACACTCACACACAGACTCTCACTGGGGTACAGTCCCACACACACACTCACACACAGACTATCACTCGGGTACAGTCCCACACACACACAGACTCTCACTGGGGTACAGTCCCACAGACTCACACAGAGACTCTCACTGGGGTACAGTCCCACACACACTCACACAGAGACTCTCACTGGGGTACAGTCCCACACACACACAGACTCTCACTGGGGTACAGTCCCACACACAGACTCTCACTGGGGTACAGTCCCCCCCACACACACACACACACACAGACTCTCACTGGGGTACAGTCCCACACACACACACAGAGACTCTCACTGGGGTACAGTCCCACACACACACACATACACAGACTCTCACTGGGGTACAGTCCCACTCACACACAGACTCTCACTGGGGTACAGTCCCACAGACTCACACACAGACTCTCACTGGGGTACAGTCCCACACACACACACACACACACACACACTGACTCTCACTGGGGTACAGTCCCACACACACACAGACTCTCACTGGGGTACAGTCCCACACACAGACTATCACTGCGGTACAGTCCCACAGACACACAGACTCTCACTGGGGTACAGTCCCACAGACTCACACAGAGACTCTCACTGGGGTACAGTCCCTCACACACAGACTCTCACTGGGGTACAGTCCCACACACAGATAGACTCTCACTGGGATACAGTCCCACACACACACACACTGACTCTCACTGGGGTACAGTCCCACACACACACAGACTCTCACTGGGGTACAGTCCCACACACAGACTCTCACTAGGGTACAGTCCCACACACACACACACACAGACTATCACTGGGGTACAGTCCCACACACACACAGACTCTCACTGGGGTACAGTCCCACAGACACACACAGAGACTCTCACTGGGGTACAGTCCCACACACACACACACACACACACACACAGACTCTTACTGGGGTACAGTCCCACACACACACAGACTCTCACTGGGATACAGTCCCACACACATACACTGACTCTCACTGGGGTACAGTCCCACACACACACAGACTCTCACTGGGGTACAGTCCCACACACACACACACACAGACTCTCACTTGGGTACAGTCCCACACACACACACACACACACAGACTCTCACTGGGATACAGTCCCACACACACACACTGACTCTCACTGGGGTACAGTCCCACACACACACAGACTCTCACTGGGGTACAGTCCCACACACATACACAGACTCTCACTGGGGTACAGTCCCACACACACATACACAGACTCTCACTGGGGTACAGTCCCACTCACACACAGACTCTCACATGGGTTACAGTCCCACAGACTCACACACAGACTCTCACTGGGGTACAGTCCCACACACACACACACACACACACACACAGACTCTCACTGGGGTACAGTCCCACACACACACAGACTCTCACTGGGGTACAGTCCCACATACACACACACAGAGACTCTCACTGGGGTACAGTCCCACACACACTCACACAGAGACTCTCACTGGGGTACAGTCCCACGCACACACACACAGACTCTCACTGGTGTACAGTCCCACACACACACTCACACACAGACTCTCACTGGGGTACAGTCCCACACACACACTCATACACAGACTCTCACTGGGGTACAGTCCCACACACACACTCACACACAGACTCTCACTGGGGTACAGACCCAAACACACACTCACACACAGACTATCACTGGGGTACAGTCCCACACACACACAGACTCTCACTGGGGTACAGTCCCACAGACTCACACAGAGACTCTCACTGGGGTACAGTCCCACACACACTCACACAGAGACTCTCACTGGGGTACAGTCCCACACACACACAGACTCTCACTGGGGTACAGTCCCACACACAGACTCTCACTGGGGTACAGTCCCACACACACACACACACAGACTCTCACTGGGGTACAGTCCCACACACACACACAGAGACTCTCACTGGGGTACAGTCCCACACACACACACACACAGACTCTCACTTGGGTACAGTCCCACACACACACTCACACTCAGACTCTCACTGGGGTACAGTCCCACACACACATACACAGACTCTCACTGGGGTACAGTCCCACACACACATACACAGACTCTCACTGGGGTACAGTCCCACTCACACACAGACTCTCACTGGGGTACAGTCCCACAGACTCACACACAGACTCTCACTGGGGTACAGTCCCACACACACACACACACACACACACACACAGACTCTCACTGGGGTACAGTCCCACACACACACTCACACAGAGACTCTCACTGGGGTACACTCCCACACACACACAAACTCTCACTGGGGTACAGTCCCACACACAGACTATCACTGCGCTACAGTCCCACGCACACACAGACTCTCACTGGGGTACAGTCCCACAGACTCACACAGAGACTCTCACTGGGGTACAGTCCCTCACACACAGACTCTCACTGGGGTACAGTCCCACACACACATAGACTCTCACTGGGATACAGTCCCACACACACACAGACTCTCACTGGGGTACAGTCCCACACACACACAGACTCTCACTGGGGTACAGTCCCACACACTCACACAGACTCTCACTGGTGTACAGTCCCACACACACACAGACTCTCACTGGGGTACAGTCCCACACACACACACTGAATCTCACTGGGGTACAGTCCCACACACACACAGACTCTCACTGGGGTACAGTCCCACACACTCACACACAGACTCTCACTGGGGTACAGTCCCACACACACACAGTCTCTCACTGGGGTACAGTCCCACATAGACACACACAGAGACTCTCACTGGGGTACAGTCCCACACACACTCACACAGAGAATCTCACTGGGGTACAGTCCCACGCACACACTCACACACAGACTCTCACTGGGGTACAGTCCCACACACACACTCACACACAGACTCTCACTGGGGTACAGTCCCACACACACACTCATACACAGACTCTCACTGGGGTACAGTCCCACACACACACTCATACACAGACTCTCACTGGGGTACAGTCCCACACACACACTCACACACAGACTCTCACTGGGGTACAGTCCCACACACACACTCACACACAGACTATCACTGGGGTACAGTCCCACACACACACAGACTCTCACTGGGGTACAGTCCCACAGACTCACACAGAGACTCTCACTGGGGTACAGTCCCACACACACACACACAGACTCTCACTGGGGTACAGTCCCACACACACACACACACAGACTCTCACTGGGGTACAGTCCCACACACACACACACACACACACAGACTCTCACTGGGGTACAGTCCCACACACACACACACACAGACTCTCACTGGGGTACAGTCCCATACACACACACAGAGACTCTCACTGGGGTACAGTCCCACACACACACACACACACAGACTCTCACTGGGGTACAGTCCCACACACACACTCACACACAGACTCTCACTGGGGTACAGTCCCACACACACACAGACTCTCACTGGGGTACAGTCCCACACACACACACACAGACTCTCACTGGGGTACAGTCCCACACACACACACACAGACTCTCACTGGGGTACAGTCCCACACACACACACACACAGATTCTCACTGGGGTACAGTCCCACACACACGCACACACAGACTCTCACTGGGGTACAGTCCCACACCCACACACACACAGACTCCCACTGGGGTACAGTCCCACACACACACACACACAAACACACACACACACACACAGACTCTCACTGGGGTACAGTCTCCCCTCCCCCGCCCACACACAGAGAATCTCACTGGGGTCGAGTCCCCCCCCCCCCCCCGACACACACACACAGACTCTCACTGTGGTACAGTCCCCCCCCACACATACACACACACACACACACACAGACTCTCACTGGGGTACAGTCCCACACACACACACTGACTCTCACTGGGGTACAGTCCCACACACACACAGACTCTCACTGGGGTACAGTCCCACACACTCACACACAGACTCTCACTGGGGTACAGTCCCACACACACACAGTCTCTCACTGGGGTACAGTCCCACATACACACACACAGAGACTCTCACTGGGGTACAGTCCAACACACACACTCACACACAGAATCTCACTGGGGTACAGTCCCACACACACACTCACACACAGACTATCACTGGGATACAGTCCCACACACACACAGACTCACACTGGGGTACAGTCCCACAGACTCACACAGAGACTCTCACTGGGGTACAGTCCCACACACACTCACACAGAGACTCTCACTGGGGTACAGTCCCACACACACACAGACTCTCACTGGGGTACAGTCCCACACGCAGACTCTCACTGGGGTACAGTCCCCCCCACACACACACACACAGACTCTCACTGGGGTAAAGTCCCCCACACACACACACACAGACTCTCACTGGGGTACAGTCCCACACACACACACACACAGAGACTCTCACTTGGGTACAGTCCCACACACACACTCACACACAGACTCTCACTGGGGTACAGTCCCACACACACATACACAGACTCTCACTGGGGTACAGTCCCACACACACATACACAGACTCTCACTGGGGTACAGTCCCACTCACACACAGACTCTCACTGGGGTACAGTCCCACAGACTCACACACAGACTCTCACTGGGGTACAGTCCCACAGACTCACACACAGACTCTCACTGGGGTACAGTCCCACACACACACACACACACACACACACAGACTCTCACTGGGGTACAGTCCCACACACACACTCACACAGAGACTCTCACTGGGGTACACTCCCACACACACACAAACTCTCACTGGGGTACAGTCCCACACACAGACTATCACTGCGCTACAGTCCCACGCACACACAGACTCTCACTGGGGTACAGTCCCACAGACTCACACAGAGACTCTCACTGGGGTACAGTCCCTCACACACAGACTCTCACTGGGGTACAGTCCCACACACACACAGACTCTCACTGGGATACAGTCCCACACACACACACTGACTCTCACTGGGGTACAGTCCCACACACACACAGACTCTCACTGGGGTACAGTCCCACACACTCACACAGACTCTCACTGGTGTACAGTCCCACACACACACAGACTCTCACTGGGGTACAGTCCCACACACACACACTGAATCTCACTGGGGTACAGTCCCACACACACACAGACTCTCACTGGGGTACAGTCCCACACACTCACACACAGACTCTCACTGGGGTACAGTCCCACACACACACAGTCTCTCACTGGGGTGCAGTCCCACATAGACACACACAGAGACTCTCACTGGGGTACAGTCCCACACACACTCACACAGAGAATCTCACTGGGGTACAGTCCCACGCACACACTCACACACAGACTCTCACTGGGGTACAGTCCCACACACACACTCACACACAGACTCTCACTGGGGTACAGTCCCACACACACACTCATACACAGACTCTCACTGGGGTACAGTCCCACACACACACTCATACACAGACTCTCACTGGGGTACAGTCCCACACACACACTCACACACAGACTCTCACTGGGGTACAGTCCCACACACACACTCACACACAGACTATCACTGGGGTACAGTCCCACACACACACAGACTCTCACTGGGGTACAGTCCCACACACACTCACACAGAGACTCTCACTGGGGTACAGTCCCACACACACACAGACTCTCACTGGGGTACAGTCCCACACACACACACACACACACAGACTCTCACTGGGGTACAGTCCCACACACACACACACACAGACTCTCACTGGGGTACAGTCCCACACACACACACAGAGACTCTCACTGGGGTACAGTCCCACACGCAGACTCTCACTGGGGTACAGTCCCCCCCCCACACACACACACAGACTCTCACTGGGGTAAAGTCCCCCCCACACACACACACAGACTCTCACTGGGGTACAGTCCCACACACACACACACACAGAGACTCTCACTTGGGTACAGTCCCACACACACACTCACACACAGACTCTCACTGGGGTACAGTCCCACACACACATACACAGACTCTCACTGGGGTACAGTCCCACACACACATACACAGACTCTCACTGGGGTACAGTCCCACTCACACACAGACTCTCACTGGGGTACAGTCCCACAGACTCACACACAGACTCTCACTGGGGTACAGTCCCACAGACTCACACACAGACTCTCACTGGGGTACAGTCCCACACACACACACACACACACACACACAGACTCTCACTGGGGTACAGTCCCACACACACACTCACACAGAGACTCTCACTGGGGTACACTCCCACACACACACAAACTCTCACTGGGGTACAGTCCCACACACAGACTATCACTGCGCTACAGTCCCACGCACACACAGACTCTCACTGGGGTACAGTCCCACAGACTCACACAGAGACTCTCACTGGGGTACAGTCCCTCACACACAGACTCTCACTGGGGTACAGTCCCACACACACACAGACTCTCACTGGGATACAGTCCCACACACACACACAGACTCTCACTGGGGTACAGTCCCACACACACACAGACTCTCACTGGGGTACAGTCCCACACACTCACACAGACTCTCACTGGTGTACAGTCCCACACACACACAGACTCTCACTGGGGTACAGTCCCACACACACACACTGAATCTCACTGGGGTACAGTCCCACACACACACAGACTCTCACTGGGGTACAGTCCCACACACTCACACACAGACTCTCACTGGGGTACAGTCCCACACACACACAGTCTCTCACTGGGGTGCAGTCCCACATAGACACACACAGAGACTCTCACTGGGGTACAGTCCCACACACACTCACACAGAGAATCTCACTGGGGTACAGTCCCACGCACACACTCACACACAGACTCTCACTGGGGTACAGTCCCACACACACACTCACACACAGACTCTCACTGGGGTACAGTCCCACACACACACTCATACACAGACTCTCACTGGGGTACAGTCCCACACACACACTCATACACAGACTCTCACTGGGGTACAGTCCCACACACACACTCACACACAGACTCTCACTGGGGTACAGTCCCACACACACACTCACACACAGACTATCACTGGGGTACAGTCCCACACACACAGAGACTCTCACTGGGGTACAGTCCCACACACACTCACACAGAGACTCTCACTGGGGTACAGTCCCACACACACACAGACTCTCACTGGGGTACAGTCCCACACACACACACACACACACAGACTCTCACTGGGGTACAGTCCCACACACACACACACACAGACTCTCACTGGGGTACAGTCCCACACACACACACAGAGACTCTCACTGGGGTACAGTCCCACACAAACACACACACAGACTCTCACTGGGGTACAGTCCCACACACACACACACACACAGACTCTCACTGGGGTACAGTCCCACACACACACTCACACACAGACTCTCACTGGGGTACAGTCCCACACACACACAGACTCTCACTGGGGTACAGTCCCACACACACACACACAGACTCTCACTGGGGTACAGTCCCACACACACACACACAGACTCTCACTGGGGTACAGTCCCACACACACACACACACAGATTCTCACTGGGGTACAGTCCCACACACACGCACACACAGACTCTCACTGGGGTACAGTCCCACACCCACACACACACAGACTCCCACTGGGGTACAGTCCCACACACACACACACACAAACACACACACACACACACAGACTCTCACTGGGGTACAGTCTCCCCTCCCCCGCCCACACACAGAGAATCTCACTGGGGTCGAGTCCCCCCCCCCCCCGACACACACACACAGACTCTCACTGTGGTACAGTCCCCCCCCACACATACACACACACACACACACACACACAGACTCTCACTGGGGTACAGTCCCACACACACACACTGACTCTCACTGGGGTACAGTCCCACACACACACAGACTCTCACTGGGGTACAGTCCCACACACTCACACACAGACTCTCACTGGGGTACAGTCCCACACACACACAGTCTCTCACTGGGGTACAGTCCCACATACACACACACAGAGACTCTCACTGGGGTACAGTCCAACACACACACTCACACACAGAATCTCACTGGGGTACAGTCCCACACACACACTCACACACAGACTATCACTGGGGTACAGTCCCACACACACACAGACTCACACTGGGGTACAGTCCCACAGACTCACACAGAGACTCTCACTGGGGTACAGTCCCACACACACTCACACAGAGACTCTCACTGGGGTACAGTCCCACACACACACAGACTCTCACTGGGGTACAGTCCCACACGCAGACTCTCACTGGGGTACAGTCCCCCCCACACACACACACACAGACTCTCACTGGGGTAAAGTCCCCCACACACACACACACAGACTCTCACTGGGGTACAGTCCCACACACACACACACACAGAGACTCTCACTTGGGTACAGTCCCACACACACACTCACACACAGACTCTCACTGGGGTACAGTCCCACACACACATACACAGACTCTCACTGGGGTACAGTCCCACACACACATACACAGACTCTCACTGGGGTACAGTCCCACTCACACACAGACTCTCACTGGGGTACAGTCCCACAGACTCACACACAGACTCTCACTGGGGTACAGTCCCACAGACTCACACACAGACTCTCACTGGGGTACAGTCCCACACACACACACACACACACACACACAGACTCTCACTGGGGTACAGTCCCACACACACACTCACACAGAGACTCTCACTGGGGTACACTCCCACACACACACAAACTCTCACTGGGGTACAGTCCCACACACAGACTATCACTGCGCTACAGTCCCACGCACACACAGACTCTCACTGGGGTACAGTCCCACAGACTCACACAGAGACTCTCACTGGGGTACAGTCCCTCACACACAGACTCTCACTGGGGTACAGTCCCACACACACACAGACTCTCACTGGGATACAGTCCCACACACACACACTGACTCTCACTGGGGTACAGTCCCACACACACACAGACTCTCACTGGGGTACAGTCCCACACACTCACACAGACTCTCACTGGTGTACAGTCCCACACACACACAGACTCTCACTGGGGTACAGTCCCACACACACACACTGAATCTCACTGGGGTACAGTCCCACACACACACAGACTCTCACTGGGGTACAGTCCCACACACTCACACACAGACTCTCACTGGGGTACAGTCCCACACACACACAGTCTCTCACTGGGGTGCAGTCCCACATAGACACACACAGAGACTCTCACTGGGGTACAGTCCCACACACACTCACACAGAGAATCTCACTGGGGTACAGTCCCACGCACACACTCACACACAGACTCTCACTGGGGTACAGTCCCACACACACACTCACACACAGACTCTCACTGGGGTACAGTCCCACACACACACTCATACACAGACTCTCACTGGGGTACAGTCCCACACACACACTCATACACAGACTCTCACTGGGGTACAGTCCCACACACACACTCACACACAGACTCTCACTGGGGTACAGTCCCACACACACACTCACACACAGACTATCACTGGGGTACAGTCCCACACACACACAGACTCTCACTGGGGTACAGTCCCACACACACTCACACAGAGACTCTCACTGGGGTACAGTCCCACACACACACAGACTCTCACTGGGGTACAGTCCCACACACACACACACACACACAGACTCTCACTGGGGTACAGTCCCACACACACACACACACAGACTCTCACTGGGGTACAGTCCCACACACACACACAGAGACTCTCACTGGGGTACAGTCCCACACAAACACACACACAGACTCTCACTGGGGTACAGTCCCACACACACACACACACACAGACTCTCACTGGGGTACAGTCCCACACACACACTCACACACAGACTCTCACTGGGGTACAGTCCCACACACACACAGACTCTCACTGGGGTACAGTCCCACACACACACACACAGACTCTCACTGGGGTACAGTCCCACACACACACACACAGACTCTCACTGGGGTACAGTCCCACACACACACACACACACAGATTCTCACTGGGGTACAGTCCCACACACACGCACACACAGACTCTCACTGGGGTACAGTCCCACACCCACACACACACAGACTCCCACTGGGGTACAGTCCCACACACACACACACACAAACACACACACACACACACAGACTCTCACTGGGGTACAGTCTCCCCTCCCCCGCCCACACACAGAGAATCTCACTGGGGTCGAGTCCCCCCCCCCCCACACACACACACAGACTCTCACTGTGGTACAGTCCCCCCCCACACATACACACACACACACACACACACACACAGACTCTCACTGGGGTACAGTCCCACACACACACACTGACTCTCACTGGGGTACAGTCCCACACACACACAGACTCTCACTGGGGTACAGTCCCACACACTCACACACAGACTCTCACTGGGGTACAGTCCCACACACACACAGTCTCTCACTGGGGTACAGTCCCACATACACACACACAGAGACTCTCACTGGGGTACAGTCCTACACACACTCACACAGAGACTCTCACTGGGGTACAGTCCCTCGCTCACACACACAGACTCTCACTGGTGTACAGTCCCACACACACACTCACACACAGACTCTCACTGGGGTACAGTCCCACACACACACTCACACACAGACTCTCACTGGGGTACAGTCCCACACACACACTCATACACAGACTCTCACTGGGGTACAGTCCAACACACACACTCACACACAGAATCTCACTGGGGTACAGTCCCACACACACACTCACACACAGACTATCACTGGGGTACAGTCCCACACACACACAGACTCTCACTGGGGTACAGTCCCACAGACTCACACAGAGACTCTCACTGGGGTACAGTCCCACACACACTCACACAGAGACTCTCACTGGGGTACAGTCCCACACACACACAGACTCTCACTGGGGTACAGTCCCACACGCAGACTCTCACTGGGGTACAGTCCCCCCCACACACACACACACAGACTCTCACTGGGGTAAAGTCCCCCACACACACACACACAGACTCTCACTGGGGTACAGTCCCACACACACACACACACAGAGACTCTCACTTGGGTACAGTCCCACACACACACTCACACACAGACTCTCACTGGGGTACAGTCCCACACACACATACACAGACTCTCACTGGGGTACAGTCCCACACACACATACACAGACTCTCACTGGGGTACAGTCCCACTCACACACAGACTCTCACTGGGGTACAGTCCCACAGACTAACACACAGACTCTCACTGGGGTACAGTCCCCCCCCCCCCCCGCCCCACACACACACACACACACAGACTCTCACTGGGGTACAGTCCCACACACACACTCACACAGAGACTCTCACTGGGGTACAGTCCCACACACACACAGACTCTCACTGGGGTACAGTCCCACACACAGACTATCACTGCGGTACAGTCCCACAGACACACAGACTCTCACTGGGGTACAGTCCCACAGACTCACACAGAGACTCTCACTGGGGTACAGTCCCTCACACACAGACTCTCACTGGGGTACAGTCCCACACACACACACACACACAGACTATCACTGGGGTACAGTCCCACAGACTCACACACAGACTCTCACTGGGGTACAGTCCCACACACACACAGACTCTCACTGGGATACAGTCCCACACACACACACTGACTCTCACTGGGGTACAGTCCCACACACACACTCACACACAGACTCTCACTGGGGTACAGTCCCACACACGCACAGACTCTCACTGGGGTACAGTCCCACACACACACACACACACACACACAGACTCTCACTGGGGTACAGTCCCACACACACACACACACAGATTCTCACTGGGGTACAGTCCCACACACACGCACACACAGACTCTCACTGGGGTACAGTCCCACACCCACACACACACAGACTCCCACTGGGGTACAGTCCCACACACACACACACACAAACACACACACACACACAGACTCTCACTGGGGTACAGTCCCACACACAGAGAATCTCACTGGGGTCGAGTCCCCCCCCCCCACACACACACACACAGACTCTCACTGGGGTACAGTCCCCCCCCACACATACACACACACACACACACACAGACTCTCACTGGGGTACAGTCCCACACACACACACTGACTCTCACTGGGGTACAGTCCCACACACACACAGACTCTCACTGGGGTACAGTCCCACACACTCACACACAGACTCTCACTGGGGTACAGTCCCACACACACACAGTCTCTCACTGGGGTACAGTCCCACATACACACACACAGAGACTCTCACTGGGGTACAGTCCTACACACACTCACACAGAGACTCTCACTGGTGTACAGTCCCACACACACACTCACACACAGACTCTCACTGGGGTACAGTCCCACACACACACTCATACACAGACTCTCACTGGGGTACAGTCCAACACACACACTCACACACAGAATCTCACTGGGGTACAGTCCCACACACACACTCACACACAGACTATCACTGGGGTACAGTCCCACACACACACAGACTCTCACTGGGGTACAGTCCCACAGACTCACACAGAGACTCTCACTGGGGTACAGTCCCACACACACTCACACAGAGACTCTCACTGGGGTACAGTCCCACACACACACAGACTCTCACTGGGGTACAGTCCCACACGCAGACTC
Organism: Chiloscyllium punctatum; assembly: GCF_047496795.1. NCBI lineage: Eukaryota > Metazoa > Chordata > Chondrichthyes > Orectolobiformes > Hemiscylliidae > Chiloscyllium > Chiloscyllium punctatum. The sequence continues at coordinate 20,867,444 of NC_092759.1, read as the reverse complement.
TCACTGGGGTACAGTCCCCCCCCCACACACACACACAGACTCTCACTGGGGTAAAGTCCCCCCCACACACACACACAGACTCTCACTGGGGTACAGTCCCACACACAGAGACTCTCACTTGGGTACAGTCCCACACACACACTCACACACAGACTCTCACTGGGGTACAGTCCCACACACACATACACAGACTCTCACTGGGGTACAGTCCCACACACACATACACAGACTCTCACTGGGGTACAGTCCCACTCACACACAGACTCTCACTGGGGTACAGTCCCACAGACTCACACACAGACTCTCACTGGGGTACAGTCCCCCCCCCCCCCACACACACACACACACACACAGACTCTCACTGGGGTACAGTCCCACACACACACTCACACAGAGACTCTCACTGGGGTACAGTCCCACACACACACAGACTCTCACTGGGGCACAGTCCCACACACAGACTATCACTGCGGTACAGTCCCACAGACACACAGACTCTCACTGGGGTACAGTCCCACAGACTCACACAGAGACTCTCACTGGGGTACAGTCCCTCACACACACAGACTCTCACTGGGATACAGTCCCACACACACACACACTGACTCTCACTGGGGTACAGTCCCACACACACACAGACTCTCACTGGGGTACAGTCCCACACACAGACTCTCACTGGGGTACAGTCCCACACACACACACACACACAGACTATCACTGGGGTACAGTCCCACAGACTCACACAGAGACTCTCACTGGGGTACAGTCCCACACACACAAACACACGGACTCTCACTGGGGTACAGTCCCACACACACACAGACTCTCACTGGGATACAGTCCCACACACACACACTGACTCTCACTGGGGTACAGTCCCACACACACACAGACTCTCACTGGGGTACCGTCCCACATACACACACACAGAGACTCTCACTGGGGTACAGTCCCACGCACACACACACAGACTCTCACTGGTGTACAGTCCCACACACACACTCACACACAGACTCTCACTGGGGTACAGTCCCACACACACACTCATACACAGACTCTCACTGGGGTACAGTCCCACACACACACTCACACACAGACTCTCACTGGGGTACAGTCCCACACACACACTCACACACAGACTATCACTGGGGTACAGTCCCACACACACACAGACTCTCACTGGGGTACAGTCCCACAGACTCACACAGAGACTCTCATTGGGGTACAGTCCCACACACACTCACACAGAGACTCTCACTGGGGTAGAGTCCCACACACACACAGACTCTCACTGGGGTACAGTCCCACACACAGACTCTCACTGGGGTACAGTCCCACACACACACACAGACTCTCACTGGGGTACAGTCCCACACACACACACACACAGACTCTCACTGGGGTACAGTCCCACACACACACACACACAGACTCTCACCTGGGTACAGTCCCACACACACACTCACACACAGACTCTCACTGGGGTACAGTCCCACACACACATACACAGACTCTCACTGGGGTACAGTCCCACACACACATACACAGACTCTCACCGGGGTACAGTCCCACTCACACACAGACTCTCACTGGGGTACAGTCCCACAGACTCACACACAGACTCTCACTGGGGTACAGTCCCACACACTTACTCACACAGAGACTCTCACTGGGGTACAGTCCCACACACAGACTCTCACTGGGGTACAGTCCCACACACACACTCACACACAGACTATCACTGGGGTACAGTCCCACACACACACAGACATTTACTGGGGTAAAGTCCCACAGACTCACACAGAGACTCTCACTGGGGTACAGTCCCACACACACACAGACTCTCACTGGGGTACAGTCCCACACACAGACTCTCACTGGGGTACAGTCCCACACACACACACACACACAGACTCTCACTGGGGTACAGTCCCACACACACACACAGAGACTCTCACTGGGGTACAGTCCCACACACACACACACACAGACTCTCACTTGGGTACAGTCCCACACACACACTCACACCCAGACTCTCACTGGGGTACAGTCCCACACACACATACACAGACTCTCACTGGGGTACAGTCCCACACACACATACACAGACTCTCACTGGGGTACAGTCCCACTCACACACAGACTCTCACTGGGGTACAGTCCCACAGACTCACACACAGACTCTCACTGGGGTACAGTCCAACACACACACACACACACACACAGACTCTCACTGGGGTACAGTCCCACACACACACTCACACAGAGACTCTCACTGGGGTACAGTCCCACACACACACAGACTCTCACTGGGGTACAGTCCCACACACAGACTATCACTGCGGTACAGTCCCACACACACACAGACTCTCACTGGGGTACAGTCCCACAGACTCACACAGAGACTCTCACTGGGGTACAGTCCCTCACACACAGACTTTCACTGGGGTACAGTCCCACACACACACAGACTCTCACTGGGATACAGTCCCACACACACACACTGACTCTCACTGGGGTACAGTCCCACACACACACAGACTCTCTCTGGGGTACAGTCCCACACACTCACACACAGACTCTCACTGGGGTACAGTCCCCCACACACACAGACTCTCACTGGGGTACAGTCCCACACACACTCACACAGAGACTCTCACTGGGGTACAGTCCCACGCACACACACACAGACTCTCACTGGGGTACAGTCCCACACACACACTCACACACAGACTCTCACTGGGGTACAGTCCCACACACACACTCACACACAGACTCTCACTGGGGTACAGTCCCACACACACACTCACACACAGACTATCACTGGGGTACAGTCCCACACACACACAGACTCTCACTGGGGTACAGTCCCACAGACTCAAACAGAGACTCTCACTGGGGTACAGTCCCACACACACTCACACAGAGACTCTCACTGGGGTACAGTCCCACACACACACAGACTCACTGGGGTACAGTCCCACACACACACACACAGACTCTCACTGGGGTACAGTCCCACACACACACACACACAGACTCTCACTGGGGTACAGTCCCACACACACACACAGAGACTCTCACTGGGGTACAGTCCCACACACACACACACAGACTCTCACTGGGGTACAGTCCCACACACACACACACACACACAGACTCTCACTGGGGTACAGTCCCACACACACACTCACACACAGACTCTCACTGGGGTACAGTCCCACACACACACAGACTCTCGCTGGGGGACAGTCCCACACACACACAGACTCTCACTGGGGTACAGTCCCACACACACACACACAGATTCTCACTGGGGTACAGTCCCACACACACGCACACAAAGACTCTCACTGGGGTACAGTCCCACACACACACACACACAGAGTCTCACTGGGGTACAGTCGCACACACACACACACACACAGACTCCCACTGGGGTACAGTCCCACACACACAGGCTCCCACTGGGGTACAGTCCCACACACACACACACACAGACTCTCACTGGGGTACAGTCCCACACACACACACACACACACACAGACTCTCACTGGGGTACAGTCCCACACACACACACACACACAGACTCTCACTGGAGTACAGTCCCACACACACACACACACACACAGAGACTCTCACTGGGGTACAGTCCCACACACACACACACACAGACTCTCACTGGGGTACAGTCCCACACACACACACGGACTATCACTGGGGAACAGTCCCACACACACACACTGACTCTCACTGGGGTACAGTCCCACACACACACAGACTCTCACTGGGGTACAGTCCCACACACAGACTCTCACTGGGGTACAGTCCCACACACACACACACACACAGACTATCACTGGGGTACAGTCCCACAGACTCACACAGAGACTCTCACTGGGGTACAGTCCCACACACACAAACACACGGACTCTCACTGGGGTACAGTCCCACACACACACAGACTCTCACTGGGATACAGTCCCACACACACACACTGACTCTCACTGGGGTACAGTCCCACACACACACAGACTCTCACTGGGGTACCGTCCCACATACACACACACAGAGACTCTCACTGGGGTACAGTCCCACACACACTCACACAGAGACTCTCACTGGGGTACAGTCCCACGCACACACACACAGACTCTCACTGGTGTACAGTCCCACACACACACTCACACACAGACTCTCACTGGGGTACAGTCCCACACACACACTCATACACAGACTCTCACTGGGGTACAGTCCCACACACACACTCACACACAGACTCTCACTGGGGTACAGTCCCACACACACACTCACACACAGACTATCACTGGGGTACAGTCCCACACACACACAGACTCTCACTGGGGTACAGTCCCACAGACTCACACAGAGACTCTCACTGGGGTACAGTCCCACACACACTCACACAGAGACTCTCACTGGGGTAGAGTCCCACACACACACAGACTCTCACTGGGGTACAGTCCCACACACAGACTCTCACTGGGGTACAGTCCCACACACACACACAGACTCTCACTGGGGTACAGTCCCACACACACACACACACAGACTCTCACTGGGGTACAGTCCCACACACACACACACACAGACTCTCACCTGGGTACAGTCCCACACACACACTCACACACAGACTCTCACTGGGGTACAGTCCCACACACACATACACAGACTCTCACTGGGGTACAGTCCCACACACACATACACAGACTCTCACCGGGGTACAGTCCCACTCACACACAGACTCTCACTGGGGTACAGTCCCACAGACTCACACACAGACTCTCACTGGGGTACAGTCCCACACACTTACTCACACAGAGACTCTCACTGGGGTACAGTCCCACACACACACTCACACACAGACTATCACTGGGGTACAGTCCCACACACACACAGACATTTACTGGGGTAAAGTCCCACAGACTCACACAGAGACTCTCACTGGGGTACAGTCCCACACACACACAGACTCTCACTGGGGTACAGTCCCACACACAGACTCTCACTGGGGTACAGTCCCACACACACACACACACACAGACTCTCACTGGGGTACAGTCCCACACACACACACAGAGACTCTCACTGGGGTACAGTCCCACACACACACACACACAGACTCTCACTTGGGTACAGTCCCACACACACACTCACACACAGACTCTCACTGGGGTACAGTCCCACACACACATACACAGACTCTCACTGGGGTACAGTCCCACACACACATACACAGACTCTCACTGGGGTACAGTCCCACTCACACACAGACTCTCACTGGGGTACAGTCCCACAGACTCACGCACAGACTCTCACTGGGGTACAGTCCCACACACACACACACACACACACACAGACTCTCACTGGGGTACAGTCCCACACACACACTCACACAGAGACTCTCACTGGGGTACAGTCCCACACACACACAGACTCTCACTGGGGTATAGTCCCACACACAGACTATCACTGCGGTACAGTCCCACACACACACAGACTCTCACTGGGGTACAGTCCCACAGACTCACACAGAGACTCTCACTGGGGTACAGTCCCTCACACACAGACTTTCACTGGGGTACAGTCCCACACACACACAGACTCTCACTGGGATACAGTCCCACACACACACACTGACTCTCACTGGGGTACAGTCCCACACACACACAGACTCTCTCTGGGGTACAGTCCCACACACTCACACACAGACTCTCACTGGGGTACAGTCCCCCACACACACAGACTCTCACTGGGGTACAGTCCCACACACACTCACACAGAGACTCTCACTGGGGTACAGTCCCACGCACACACACACAGACTCTCACTGGGGTACAGTCCCACACACACACTCACACACAGACTCTCACTGGGGTACAGTCCCACACACACACTCACACACAGACTCTCACTGGGGTACAGTCCCACACACACACTCACACACAGACTATCACTGGGGTACAGTCCCACACACACACAGACTCTCACTGGGGTACAGTCCCACAGACTCAAACAGAGACTCTCACTGGGGTACAGTCCCACACACACTCACACAGAGACTCTCACTGGGGTACAGTCCCACACACACACAGACTCACTGGGGTACAGTCCCACACACACACACACAGACTCTCACTGGGGTACAGTCCCACACACACACACACACAGACTCTCACTGGGGTACAGTCCCACACACACACACAGAGACTCTCACTGGGGTACAGTCCCACACACACACACACAGACTCTCACTGGGGTACAGTCCCACACACACACACACACACACAGACTCTCACTGGGGTACAGTCCCACACACACACTCACACACAGACTCTCACTGGGGTACAGTCCCACACACACACAGACTCTCGCTGGGGGACAGTCCCACACACACACAGACTCTCACTGGGGTACAGTCCCACACACACACACACAGATTCTCACTGGGGTACAGTCCCACACACACGCACACAAAGACTCTCACTGGGGTACAGTCCCACACACACACACACACAGAGTCTCACTGGGGCACAGTCGCACACACACACACACACACACAGACTCCCACTGGGGTACAGTCCCACACACACAGGCTCCCACTGGGGTACAGTCCCACACACACACACACACAGACTCTCACTGGGGTACAGTCCCACACACACACACACACACACACAGACTCTCACTGGGGTACAGTCCCACACACACACACACACACAGACTCTCACTGGAGTACAGTCCCACACACACACACACACACACAGAGACTCTCACTGGGGTACAGTCCCACACACACACACGGACTATCACTGGGGAACAGTCCCACACACACACACTGACTCTCACTGGGGTACAGTCCCACACACACTCACACAGACACTCTCACTGGGGTACAGTCCCACACACACACACACACACACACAGACTCTCACTGGGGTACAGTCCCACACACACACACACAGGCTCTCACTGGGGTACAGTCCCACACGCACACAGACTCTCACTGGGGTACAGTCCCACACACACACACAGACTCTCACTGGGGTACAGTCCCCCACACACACACAGACTCTCACTGGGGTACAGTCCCCCACACACACACACACAGACTCTCACTGGGGTACAGTCCCACACACACACACAGACTCTCACTGGGGTACAGTCCCACACACACACACACAGACTCTCACTGGGGTACAGTCCCCCACACACGCACATACTCTCACTGGGGTATAGTCCCACACACACTCACACAGGGACTCTCACTGGGGTACAGTCCCACACACACACTCACACACAGACTATCACTGGGGTACAGTCCCACACACACACAGAGACTCTCACTGGGGTACAGTCCCACACACACACACACAGACTCTCACTGGGGTACAGTCCCACACACACACACACACACAGAGACTCTCACTGGGGTACAGTCCCACACACACACACACACAGACTCTCACTGGGGTACAGTCCCACACACACACAGAGTCTCTCACTGGGGTACAGTCCCACACACACACTCACACACAGACTATCACTGGGGTACAGTCCCACACACACACAGACTCTCACTGGGGTACAGTCCCACCCACACACACACACAGACTCTCACTGGGGTACAGTCCCACACACACACACACACACACACAGAGACTCTCACTGGGGTACAGTCCCACACACACACACACACACACACACACAGACTCTCACTGGGGTACAGTCCCCCCCCACACACACACACACACACAGACTCTCACTGGGGTACAGTCCCACAGACCCACACAGAGACTGTCACTGGGTTACAGTCCCACACACACACAGACTCTCACTGGGGTACAGTCCCACACACACACTGACTCTCACTGGGGTACAGTCCCACACACACACACACAGACTCTCACTGGGGTACAGTCCCACACACACACAGACTCTCACTGGGGTACAGTCCCACACACTCACACAGAGACACTCACTGGGGTACAGTCCCACACACACACACAGACTATCACTGGGGAACAGTCCCACACACACACACTGACTCTCACTGGGGTATAGTCCCACACACACACTCAGACTCTCACTGGGGTACAGTCCCACACACACACACACACAGAGACTCTCACTGGGGTACAGTCCCACACACACACACACACACACACACACACAGACTCTCACTGGTGTACAGTCCCACACACACTCACACAGACACTCTCACTGGGGTACAGTCCCACACACAGACTCTCACTGGGGTACAGTCCCACTCACACACACAGACTCTCACTGGGGTACAGTCCCACACACACACACACACACAGACTCTCACTGGGGTACAGTCCCACACACACGCACAGACTCTCACTGGGGTACAGTCCCACACACACATACTCAGACTCTCACTGGGGTACAGTCCCACTCACACACAGACTCTCACTGGGGTATAGTCCCCCCCCCCCACACACACACACACAGACTCTCACTGGGGTACAGTCCCACACACACACAGACACTCACTGGGGTACAGTCCCACTCACACACACAGACTCTCACTGGGGTACAGTCCCACACACACACACACACACAGACTCTCACTGGGGTACAGTCCCACACACACATACACAGACTCTCACTGGGGTACAGTCCCACACACACATACTCAGACTCTCACTGGGGTACAGTCCCACTCACACACAGACTCTCACTGGGGTACAGTCCCACAGACTCACACACAGACTCTCACTGGGGTACAGTCCCCCCCCCCCCCACACACACACACACACACACACACAGACTCTCACTGGGGTACAGTCCCACACACACACTCACACAGAGACTCTCACTGGGGTACAGTCCCACACACACACAGACTCTCACTGGGGTACAGTCCCACACACAGACTATCACTGCGGTACAGTCCCACAGACACACAGACTCTCACTGGGGTACAGTCCCACAGACTCACACAGAGACTCTCACTGGGGTACAGTCCCTCACACACAGACTCTCACTGGGGTGCAGTCCCACACACACACAGACTCTCACTGGGATACAGTCCCACACACACACACACTGACTCTCACTGGGGTACAGTCCCACACACACACAGACTCTCACTGGGGTACAGTCCCACACACAGACTCTCACTGGGGTACAGTCCCACACACACACACACACAGACTATCACTGGGGTACAGTCCCACAGACTCACACAGAGACTCTCACTGGGGTACAGTCCCACACACACAAACACACGGACTCTCACTGGGGTACAGTCCCACACACACACACACACGGACTCTCACTGCCGTACAGTCCCACACACACACACACACAGACTCTCACTGGGATACAGTCCCACACACACACACTGACTCTCACTGGGGTACAGTCCCACACACACACTCACACACAGACTCTCACTGGGGTACAGTCCCACACACGCACCGACTCTCACTGGGGTACAGTCCCACACACACACAGACTCTCACTGGGGTACAGTCCCACACACACACACACACAGATTCTCACTGGGGTACAGTCCCACACACACGCACACACAGACTCTCACTGGGGTACAGTCCCACACCCACACACACACAGACTCCCACTGGGGTACAGTCCCACACACACACACACACACACAAACACACACACACACACAGACTCTCACTGGGGTACAGTCCCACACACACACAGACTCTCACTGGGGTACAGTCTCCCCTCCCCCGCCCATACACAGAGAATCTCACTGGGGTCGAGTCCCCCCCCCCCACACACACACACAGACTCTCACTGGGGTACAGTCCCCCCCCCACACATACACACACACACAGACTCTCACTGGGGTACAGTCCCACACACACACACTGACTCTCACTGGGGTACAGTCCCACACACACACAGACTCTCACTGGGGTACAGTCCCACACACTCACACACAGACTCTCACTGGGGTACAGTCCCACACACACACAGTCTCTCACTGGGGTACAGTCCCACATACACACACACACAGACTCTCACTGGGGTACAGTCCTACACACACTCACACAGAGACTCTCACTGGGGTACAGTCCGACGCACACACACACAGACTCTCACTGGTGTACAGTCCCACACACACACTCACACACAGACTCTCACTGGGGTACAGTCCCACACACACACTCACACACAGACTCTCACTGGGGTACAGTCCCACACACACACTCATACACAGACTCTCACTGGGGTACAGTCCCACACACACACTCACACACAGACTATCACTGGGGTACAGTCCCACACACACACAGACTCTCACTGGGGTACAGTCCCACAGACTCACACAGAGACTCTCACTGGGGTACAGTCCCACACACACTCACACAGAGACTCTCACTGGGGTACAGTCCCACACACACACAGACTCTCACTGGGGTACAGTGCCACACGCAGACTCTCACTGGGGTACAGTCCCCCCCACACACACACACACAGACTCTCACTGGGGTAAAGTCCCCCACACACACACACACAGACTCTCACTGGGGTACAGTCCCACACACACACACACACACAGACTCTCACTTGGGTACAGTGCCACACACACACTCACACACAGACTCTCACTGGGGTACAGTCCCACACACACATACACAGACTCTCACTGGGGTACAGTCCCACACACACATACACAGACTCTCACTGGGGTACAGTCCCACTCACACACAGACTCTCACTGGGGTACAGTCCCACAGACTCACACACAGACTCTCACTGGGGTACAGTCCCCCCCCCCCCACACACACACACACACACACACACAGACTCTCACTGGGGTACAGTCCCACACACACACTCACACAGAGACTCTCACTGGGGTACAGTCCCACACACACACAGACTCTCACTGGGGTACAGTCCCACACACAGACTATCACTGCGGTACAGTCCCATAGACACACAGACTCTCACTGGGGTACAGTCCCACAGACTCACACAGAGACTCTCACTTGGGTACAGTCCCTCACACACAGACTCTCACTGGGGTACAGTCCCACACACACACAGACTCTCACTGGGATACAGTCCCACACACACACACACTGACTCTCACTGGGGTACAGTCCCACACACACACAGACTCTCACTGGGGTACAGTCCCACACACAGACTCTCACTGGGGTACAGTCCCACACACACACACACACAGACTATCACTGGGGTACAGTCCCACAGACTCACACAGAGACTCTCACTGGGGTACAGTCCCACACACACAAACACACGGACTCTCACTGGGGTACAGTCCCACACACACACGGACTCTCACTGGGGTACAGTCCCACACACACTCACACACAGACTCTCACTGGGGTACAGTCCCACACCCACACACACACAGACTCCCACTGGGGTACAGTCCCACACACACACACACACACACACACACACACAGACTCTCACTGGGGTACAGTCCCACACACACACAGACTCTCACTGGGGTACAGTCTCCCCTCCCCCGCCCACACACAGAGAATCTCACTGGGGTCGAGTCCACCCCCCCCCCCCACACACACACACACAGACTCTCACTGGGGTACAGTCCCCCCCACACATACACACACACACACACACACACAGACTCTCACTGGGGTACAGTCCCACACACACACACTGACTCTCACTGGGGTACAGTCCCACACACACACAGACTCTCACTGGGGTACAGTCCCACACACTCACACACAGACTCTCACTGGGGTACAGTCCCACACACACACAGTCTCTCACTGGGGTACAGTCCCTGACACACACACACACACACAGACTCTCACTGGAGTACAGTCCCACATACACACACACAGAGACTCTCACTGGGGTACAGTCCCACACACACTCACACAGAGACTCTCACTGGGGTACAGTCCCACGCACACACACACAGACTCTCACTGGTGTACAGTCCCACACACACACTCACACACAGACTCTCACTGGGGTACAGTCCCACACACACACTCACACACAGACTCTCACTGGGGTACAGTCCCACACACACACTCATACACAGACTCTCACTGGGGTACAGTCCAACACACACACTCACACACAGAATCTCACTGGGGTACAGTCCCACACACACACTCACACACAGACTATCACTGGGGTACAGTCCCACACACACACAGACTCTCACTGGGGTACAGTCCCACAGACTCACACAGAGACTCTCACTGGGGTACAGTCCCACACACACTCACACAGAGACTCTCACTGGGGTACAGTCCCACACACACACAGACTCTCACTGGGGTACAGTCCCACACACAGACTCTCACTGGGGTACAGTCCCACACACACACACACACACACACAGACTCTCACTGGGGTACACTCCCCCCCCCACACACACACAGACTCTCACTGGGGTACAGTCCCACACACACACACAGACTCTCACTGGGGTACAGTCCCACACACACACACACACAGACTCTCACTTGGGTACAGTCCCACACACACACTCACACACAGACTCTCACTGGGGTACAGTCCCACACACACACTCACACAGAGACTCTCACTGGGGTACAGTCCCAGACACACACAGACTCTCACTGGGGTACAGTCCCACACACAGACTATCACTGCGGTACAGTCCCACAGACACACAGACTCTCACTGGGGTACAGTCCCACAGACTCACACAGAGACTCTCACTGGGGTACAGTCCCTCACACACAGACTCTCACTGGGGTACAGTCCCACACACAGATAGACTCTCACTGGGATACAGTCCCACACACACACACACACTGACTCTCACTGGGGTACAGTCCCACACACACACAGACTCTCACTGGGGTACAGTCCCACACACAGACTCTCACTGGGGTACAGTCCCACACACACACACACACACAGACTCTCACTGGGGTAGAGTCCCACACACACACAGACTCTCACTGGGGTACAGTCCCACACACAGACTCTCACTGGGGTACAGTCCCACACACACACACACACACACACAGACTCTCACTGGGGTACAGTCCCACACACACACACAGAGACTCTCACTGGGGTACAGTCCCACACACACACACACACACAGACTCTCACTTGGGTGCAGTCCCACACACACACACACACACACAGACTCTCACTGGGGTACAGTCCCACACACACATACACAGACTCTCACTGGGGTACAGTCCCACACACACATACACAGACTCTCACTGGGGTACAGTCCCACTCACACACAGACTCTCACTGGGGTACAGTCCCACAGACTCACGCACAGACTCTCACTGGGGTACAGTCCCACACACACACACACACACACACACAGACTCTCACTGGGGTACAGTCCCACACACACACAGACTCTCACTGGGGTACAGTCCCACACACAGACTATCACTGCGGTACAGTCCCACAGACACACAGACTCTCACTGGGGTACAGTCCCACAGACTCACACAGAGACTCTCACTGGGGTACAGTCCCTCATACACAGACTTTCACTGGGGTACAGTCCCACACACAGACAGACTCTCACTGGGATACAGTCCCACACACACACACTGACTCTCACTGGGGTACAGTCCCACACACACACAGACTCTCACTGGGGTACAGTCCCACACACAGACTCTCACTGGGGTACAGTCCCACACACACACTCACACACAGACTCTCACTGGGGTACAGTCCCACACACACACTCATACACAGACTCTCACTGGGGTACAGTCCCACACACACACTCACACACAGACTCTCACTGGGGTACAGTCCCACACACACACTCACACACAGACTATCACTCGGGTACAGTCCCACACACACACAGACTCTCACTGGGGTACAGTCCCACAGACTCACACAGAGACTCTCACTGGGGTACAGTCCCACACACACTCACACAGAGACTCTCACTGGGGTACAGTCCCACACACACACAGACTCTCACTGGGGTACAGTCCCACACACAGACTCTCACTGGGGTACAGTCCCACACACACACACACACACACACACACACACACACACAGACTCTCACTGGGGTACAGTCCCACACACACACACAGAGACTCTCACTGGGGTACAGTCCCACACGCACACACACACACACAGACTCTCACTTGGGTACAGTCCCACACACACACACACACATACACAGACTCTCACTGGGGTACAGTCCCACTCTCACACAGACTCTCACTGGGGTACAGTCCCACAGACTCACACACAGACTCTCACTGGGGTACAGTCCCACACACACACACACACACACACACAGACTCTCACTGGGGTACAGTCCCACACACACACAGACTCTCACTGGGGTACAGTCCCACACACAGATCATCACTGCGGTACAGTCCCACAGACACACAGACTCTCACTGGGGTACAGTCCCACAGACTCACACAGAGACTCTCACTGGGGTACAGTCCCTCACACACAGACTCTCACTGGGGTACAGTCCCACACACAGATAGACTCTCACTGGGATACAGTCCCACACACACACACACTGACTCTCACTGGGGTACAGTCCCACACACACACAGACTCTCACTGGGGTACAGTCCCACACACAGACTCTCACTAGGGTACAGTCCCACACACACACACACACAGACTATCACTGGGGTACAGTCCCACACACACACAGACTCTCACTGGGGTACAGTCCCACAGACACACACAGAGACTCTCACTGGGGTACAGTCCCACACACACATACACACACACACACACAGACTCTTACTGGGGTACAGTCCCACACACACACAGACTCTCACTGGGATACAGTCCCACACACACACACTGACTCTCACTGGGGTACAGTCCCACACACACACAGACTCTCACTGGGGTACAGTCCCACACACACACACACACAGACTCTCACTTGGGTACAGTCCCACACACACACACACACACACAGACTCTCACTGGGATACAGTCCCACACACACACAGACTCTCACTGGGGTACAGTCCCACACACATACACAGACTCTCACTGGGGTACAGTCCCACACACACATACACAGACTCTCACTGGGGTACAGTCCCACTCACACACAGACTCTCACTGGGGTACAGTCCCACAGACTCACACACAGACTCTCACTGGGGTACAGTCCCACACACACACACACACACACACACACACAGACTCTCACTGGGGTACAGTCCCACACACACACAGACTCTCACTGGGGTACAGTCCCACATACACACACACAGAGACTCTCACTGGGGTACAGTCCCACACACACTCACACAGAGACTCTCACTGGGGTACAGTCCCACGCACACACACACAGACTCTCACTGGTGTACAGTCCCACACACACACTCACACACAGACTCTCACTGGGGTACAGTCCCACACACACACTCACACACAGACTCTCACTGGGGTACAGTCCCACACACACACTCATACACAGACTCTCACTGGGGTACAGTCCCACACACACACTCACACACAGACTCTCACTGGGGTACAGACCCACACACACACTCACACACAGACTATCACTGGGGTACAGTCCCACACACACACAGACTCTCACTGGGGTACAGTCCCACAGACTCACACAGAGACTCTCACTGGGGTACAGTCCCACACACACTCACACAGAGACTCTCACTGGGGTACAGTCCCACACACACACAGACTCTCACTGGGGTACAGTCCCACACACAGACTCTCACTGGGGTACAGTCCCACACACACACACACACAGACTCTCACTGGGGTACAGTCCCACACACACACACAGAGACTCTCACTGGGGTACAGTCCCACACACACACACACACACAGACTCTCACTTGGGTACAGTCCCACACACACACTCACACTCAGACTCTCACTGGGGTACAGTCCCACACACACATACACAGACTCTCACTGGGGTACAGTCCCACTCACACACAGACTCTCACTGGGGTACAGTCCCACAGACTCACACACAGACTCTCACTGGGGTACAGTCCCACACACACACACACACACACACACAGACTCTCACTGGAGTACAGTCCCACACACACACTCACACAGAGACTCTCACGGGGGTACACTCCCACGCACACACAAACTCTCACTGGGGTACAGTCCCACACACAGACTATCACTGCGCTACAGTCCCACGCACACACAGACTCTCACTGGGGTACAGTCCCACAGACTCACACAGAGACTCTCACTGGGGTACAGTCCCTCACACACAGACTCTCACTGGGGTACAGTCCCACACACACACAGACTCTCACTGGGGTACTGTCCCACACACTCACACAGACTCTCACTGGTGTACAGTCCCACACACACACAGACTCTCACTGGGGTACAGTCCCACACACACACACTGAATCTCACTGGGGTACAGTCCCACACACACACAGACTCTCACTGGGGTACAGACCCACACACTCACACACAGACTCTCACTGGGGTACAGTCCCACACACACACAGTCTCTCACTGGGGTACAGTCCCACATAGACACACACAGAGACTCTCACTGGGGTACAGTCCCACACACACTCACACAGAGAATCTCACTGGGGTACAGTCCCACGCACACACTCACACACAGACTCTCACTGGGGTACAGTCCCACACACACACTCACACACAGACTCTCACTGGGGTACAGTCCCACACACACACTCATACACAGACTCTCACTGGGGTACAGTTCCACACACACACTCATACACAGACTCTCACTGGGGTACAGTCCCACACACACACTCACACACAGACTCTCACTGGGGTACAGTCCCACACACACACTCACACACAGACTATCACTGGGGTACAGTCCCACACACACACAGACTCTCACTGGGGTACAGTCCCACAGACTCACACAGAGACTCTCACTGGGGTACAGTCCCACACACACTCACACAGAGACTCTCACTGGGGTACAGTCCCACACACACACAGACTCTCACTGGGGTACAGTCCCACACACACACACACACACAGACTCTCACTGGGGTACAGTCCCACACACACACACACACAGACTCTCACTGGGGTACAGTCCCACACACACACACAGAGACTCTCACTGGGGTACAGTCCCACACAAACACACACACAGACTCTCACTGGGGTACAGTCCCACACACACACACACACACACACACACACACAGACTCTCACTGGGGTACAGTCCCACACACACACAGACTCTCACTGGGGTACAGTCCCACACACAGACTATCACTGCGGTACAGTCCCACAGACACACAGACTCTCACTGGGGTACAGTCCCACAGACTCACACAGAGACTCTCACTGGGGTACAGTCCCTCATACACAGACTCTCACTGGGGTACAGTCCCACACACAGACAGACTCTCACTGGGATACAGTCCCACACACACACACTGACTCTCACTGGGGTACAGTCCCACACACACACAGACTCTCACTGGGGTACAGTCCCACACACAGACTCTCACTGGGGTACAGTCCCACACACACACTCACACACAGACTCTCACTGGGGTACAGTCCCACACACACACTCATACACAGACTCTCACTGGGGTACAGTCCCACACACACACTCACACACAGACTCTCACTGGGGTACAGTCCCACACACACACTCACACACAGACTATCACTCGGGTACAGTCCCACACACACACAGACTCTCACTGGGGTACAGTCCCACAGACTCACACAGAGACTCTCACTGGGGTACAGTCCCACACACACTCACACAGAGACTCTCACTGGGGTACAGTCCCACACACACACAGACTCTCACTGGGGTACAGTCCCACACACAGACTCTCACTGGGGTACAGTCCCCCCCACACACACACACACACAGACTCTCACTGGGGTACAGTCCCACACACACACACAGAGACTCTCACTGGGGTACAGTCCCACACACACACACACACACACACAGACTCTCCCTTGGGTACAGTCCCACACACACACACACATACACAGACTCTCACTGGGGTACAGTCCCACTCACACACAGACTCTCACTGGGGTACAGTCCCACAGACTCACACACAGACTCTCACTGGGGTACAGTCCCACACACACACACACACACACACACACAGACTCTCACTGGGGTACCGTCCCAAACACACACAGACTCTCACTGGGGTACA
This sequence comes from Chiloscyllium punctatum, assembly GCF_047496795.1. NCBI lineage: Eukaryota > Metazoa > Chordata > Chondrichthyes > Orectolobiformes > Hemiscylliidae > Chiloscyllium > Chiloscyllium punctatum. The sequence continues at coordinate 20,849,241 of NC_092759.1, read as the reverse complement.
GTCCCACACACAGACTATCACTGCGGTACAGTCCCACAGACACACAGACTCTCACTGGGGTACAGTCCCACAGACTCACACAGAGACTCTCACGGGGGTACAGTCCCTAACACACAGACTCTCACTGGGGTACAGTCCCACACACAGATAGACTCTCACTGGGATACAGTCCCACACACACACACACTGACTCTCACTGGGGTACAGTCCCACACACACACAGACTCTCACTGGGGTACAGTCCCACACACAGACTCTCACTAGGGTACAGTCCCACACACACACACACACACAGACTATCACTGGGGTACAGTCCCACACACACACAGACTCTCACTGGGGTACAGTCCCACAGACACACACAGAGACTCTCACTGGGGTACAGTCCCACACACACACACACACACACACACACACAGACTCTTACTGGGGTACAGTCCCACACACACACAGACTCTCACTGGGATACAGTCCCACACACACACACTGACTCTCACTGGGGTACAGTCCCACACACACACAGACTCTCACTGGGGTACAGTCCCACACACACACACACACACAGACTCTCACTTGGGTACAGTCCCACACACACACACACACACAGACTCTCACTGGGATACAGTCCCACACACACACACTGACTCTCACTGGGGTACAGTCCCACACACACACAGACTCTCACTGGGGTACAGTCCCACACACATACACAGACTCTCACTGGGGTACAGTCCCACACACACATACACAGACTCTCACTGGGGTACAGTCCCACTCACACACAGACTCTCACTGGGGTACAGTCCCACAGACTCACACACAGACTCTCACTGGGGTACAGTCCCACACACACACACACACACACAGACTCTCACTGGGGTACAGTCCCACACACACACAGACTCTCACTGGGGTACAGTCCCACATACACACACACAGAGACTCTCACTGGGGTACAGTCCCACACACACTCACACAGAGACTCTCACTGGGGTACAGTCCCACGCACACACACACAGACTCTCACTGGTGTACAGTCCCACACACACACTCACACACAGACTCTCACTGGGGTACAGTCCCACACACACACTCACACACAGACTCTCACTGGGCTACAGTCCCACACACACACTCATACACAGACTCTCACTGGGGTACAGTCCCACACACACACTCACACACAGACTCTCACTGGGGTACAGACCCACACACACACTCACACACAGACTATCACTGGGGTACAGTCCCACACACACACAGACTCTCACTGGGGTACAGTCCCACAGACTCACACAGAGACTCTCACTGGGGTACAGTCCCACACACACTCACACAGAGACTCTCACTGGGGTACAGTCCCACACACACACAGACTCTCACTGGGGTACAGTCCCACACACAGACTCTCACTGGGGTACAGTCCCACACACACACACACACACAGACTCTCACTGGGGTACAGTCCCACACACACACACAGAGACTCTCACTGGGGTACAGTCCCACACACACACACACACAGACTCTCACTTGGGTACAGTCCCACACACACACTCACACTCAGACTCTCACTGGGGTACAGTCCCACACACACATACACAGACTCTCACTGGGGTACAGTCCCACACACACATACACAGACTCTCACTGGGGTACAGTCCCACTCACACACAGACTCTCACTGGGGTACAGTCCCACAGACTCACACACAGACTCTCACTGGGGTACAGTCCCACACACACACACACACACACACACACAGACTCTCACTGGGGTACAGTCCCACACACACACTCACACAGAGACTCTCACTGGGGTACAGTCCCACACACAGACTATCACTGCGCTACAGTCCCACGCACACACAGACTCTCACTGGGGTACAGTCCCACAGACTCACACAGAGACTCTCACTGGGGTACAGTCCCTCACACACAGACTCTCACTGGGATACAGTCCCACACACACACACTGACTCTCACTGGGGTACAGTCCCACACACACACAGACTCTCACTGGGGTACAGTCCCACACACTCACACAGACTCTCACTGGGGTACAGTCCCACACACACACACTGAATCTCACTGGGGTACAGTCCCACACACACACAGACTCTCACTGGGGTACAGTCCCACACACTCACACAGACTCTCACTGGGGTACAGTCCCACACACACACACTGAATCTCACTGGGGTACAGTCCCACACACACACAGACTCTCACTGGGGTACAGTCCCACACACTCACACACAGACTCTCACTGGGGTACAGTCCCACACACACACAGTCTCTCACTGGGGTACAGTCCCACATAGACACACACAGAGACTCTCACTGGGGTACAGTCCCACACACACTCACACAGAGAATCTCACTGGGGTACAGTCCCACGCACACACTCACACACAGACTCTCACTGGGGTACAGTCCCACACACACACTCACACACAGACTCTCACTGGGGTACAGTCCCACACACACACTCATACACAGACTCTCACTGGGGTACAGTCCCACACAAACACTCATACACAGACTCTCACTGGGGTACAGTCCCACACACACACTCACACACAGACTCTCACTGGGGTACAGTCCCACACACAGACTCACACACAGACTATCACTGGGGTACAGTCCCACACACACACAGACTCTCACTGGGGTACAGTCCCACAGACTCACACAGAGACTCTCACTGGGGTACAGTCCCACACACACTCACACAGAGACTCTCACTGGGGTACAGTCCCACACACACACAGACTCTCACTGGGGTACAGTCCCACACACACACACACACACAGACTCTCACTGGGGTACAGTCCCACACACACACACACACAGACTCTCACTGGGGTACAGTCCCACACACACACACAGAGACTCTCACTGGGGTACAGTCCCACACAAACACACACACAGACTCTCACTGGGGTACAGTCCCACACACACACACACCCACAGACTCTCACTGGGGTACAGTCCCACACACACACTCACACACAGACTCTCACTGGGGTACAGTCCCACACACGCACAGACTCTCACTGGGGTACAGTCCCACACACACACACACAGACTCTCACTGGGGTACAGTCCCACACACACACACACAGACTCTCACTGGGGTACAGTCCCACACACACACACACACAGATTCTCACTGGGGTACAGTCCCACACACACGCACACACAGACTCTCACTGGGGTACAGTCCCACACCCACACACACACAGACTCCCACTGGGGTACAGTCCCACACACACACACACACAAACACACACACACACACACAGACTCTCACTGGGGTACAGTCCCACACACACACAGACTCTCACTGGGGTACAGTCCCACACGCAGACTCTCACTGGGGTACAGTCCCCCACACACACACACACACAGACTCTCACTGGGGTAAAGTCCTTCACACACACACACACAGACTCTCACTGGGGTACAGTCCCACACACACACACACACAGAGACTCTCACTTGGGTACAGTCCCACACACACACTCACACACAGACTCTCACTGGGGTACAGTCCCACACACACATACACAGACTCTCACTGGGGTACAGTCCCACACACACATACACAGACTCTCACTGGGGCACAGTCCCAATCACACACAGACTCTCACTGGGGTACAGTCCCACAGACTCACACACAGACTCTCACTGGGGTACAGTCCCCCCCCGCCCCCCCCCCCCACACACACACACACACAGACAGACTCTCACTGGGGTACAGTCCCACACACACACAGACTCTCACTGGGGTACAGTCCCACACACAGACTATCACTGCGGTACAGTCCCACAGACACACAGACTCTCACTGGGGTACAGTCCCACAAACTCACACAGAGACTCTCACTGGGGTACAGTCCCTCACACACAGACTCTCACTGGGGTACAATCCCACACACACACACACACACAGACTATCACTGGGGTACAGTCCCACAGACTCACACAGAGACTCTCACTGGGGTACAGTCCCACACACACACAGACTCTCACTGGGATACAGTCCCACACACACACACTGACTCTCACTGGGGTACAGTCCCACACACACACTCACACACAGACTCTCACTGGGGTACAGTCCCACACACGCACAGACTCTCACTGGGGTACAGTCCCACACACACACAGACTCTCACTGGGGTACAGTCCCACACACACACACACACAGATTCTCACTGGGGTACAGTCCCACACACACGCACACACAGACTCTCACTGGGGTACAGTCCCACACCCACACACACACAGACTCCCACTGGGGTACAGTCCCACACACACACAGACACACAAACACACACACACACACACAGACTCTCACTGGGGTACAGTCCCACACACACACAGACTCTCACTGGGGTACAGTCTCCCCTCCCCCGCCCACACACAGAGAATCTCACTGGGGTCGAGTCCCCCCCCCCCCCCACACACACACAGACTCTCACTGGGGTACAGTCCACCCCCACACATACACACACACACACACACACAGACTCTCACTGGGGTACAGTCCCACACACACACACTGACTCTCACTGGGGTACAGTCCCACACACACACAGACTCTCACTGGGGTACAGTCCCACACACTCACATACAGACTCTCACTGGGGTACAGTCCCACACACACACAGTCTCTCACTGGGGTACAGTCCCACATACACACACACAGAGACTCTCACTGGGGTACAGTCCTACACACACTCACACAGAGACTCTCACTGGTGTACAGTCCCACACACACACTCACACACAGACTCTCACTGGGGTACAGTCCCACACACACACTCACACACAGACTCTCACTGGGGTACAGTCCCACACACACACTCATACACAGACTCTCACTGGGGTACAGTCCAACACACACACTCACAAACAGAATCTCACTGGGGTAGAGTCCCACACACACACTCACACACAGACTATCACTGGGGTACAGTCCCACACACACACAGACTCTCACTGGGGTACAGTCCCACAGACTCACACAGAGACTCTCACTGGGGTACAGTCCCACACACACTCACACAGAGACTCTCACTGGGGTACAGTCCCACACACACACAGACTCTCACTGGGGTACAGTCCCACACGCAGACTCTCACTGGGGTACAGTCCCCCCCCCACACACACACACAGACACTCACTGGGGTAAAGTCCCCCCCACACACACACATAGACTCTCACTGGGGTACAGTCCCACACACACACACACACACACAGAGACTCTCACTTGGGTACAGTCCCACACACACACTCACACACAGACTCTCACTGGGGTACAGTCCCACACACACATACACAGACTCTCACTGGGGTACAGTCCCACTCACACACAGACTCTCACTGGGGTACAGTCCCACAGACTCACACACAGACTCTCACTGGGGTACAGTCCCCCCCCCCCCCCACACACACACACACACAGACTCTCACTGGGGTACAGTCCCACACACACACTCACACAGAGACTCTCACTGGGGTACAGTCCCACACACACACAGACTCTCACTGGGGTACAGTCCCACACACAGACTATCACTGCGGTACAGTCCCACAGACACACAGACGCTCACTGGGGTACAGTCCCACAGACTCACACAGAGACTCTCACTGGGGTACAGTCCCTCACACACAGACTCTCACTGGGGTACAGTCCCACACACACACAGACTCTCACTGGGATACAGTCCCACACACACACACACTGACTCTCACTGGGGTACAGTCCCACACACACACAGACTCTCACTGGGGTGCAGTCCCACACACAGACTCTCACTGGGGTACAGTCCCACACACACACACACACAGACTATCACTGGGGTACAGTCCCACACACACACAGACTCTCACTGGGATACAGTCCCACACACACACACTGACTCTCACTGGGGTACAGTCCCACACACACACAGACTCTCACTGGGGTACCGTCCCACATACACACACACAGAGACTCTCACTGGGGTACAGTCCCACACACACTCACACAGAGACTCTCACTGGGGTACAGTCCCACGCACACACACACAGACTCTCACTGGTGTACAGTCCCACACACACACTCACACACAGACTCTCACTGGGGTACAGTCCCACACACACACTCACACACAGACTCTCACTGGGGTACAGTCCCACACACACACTCATACACAGACTCTCACTGGGGTACAGGCCCACACACACACTCACACACAGACTCTCACTGGGGTACAGTCCCACACACACACTCACACACAGACTATCACTGGGGTACAGTCCCACACACACACAGACTCTCACTGGGGTACAGTCCCACAGACTCACACAGAGACTCTCACTGGGGTACAGTCCCACACACACTCACACAGAGACTCTCACTGGGGTAGAGTCCCACACACACACAGACTCTCACTGGGGTACAGTCCCACACACAGACTCTCACTGGGGTACAGTCCCACACACACACACAGACTCTCACTGGGGTACAGTCCCACACACACACACACACAGACTCTCACTGGGGTACAGTCCCACACACACACACACACAGAGTCTCACCTGGGTACAGTCCCACACACACACTCACACACAGACTCTCACTGGGGTACAGTCCCACACACACATACACAGACTCTCACTGGGGTACAGTCCCACACACACATACACAGACTCTCACTGGGGTACAGTCCCACTCACACACAGACTCTCACTGGGGTACAGTCCCACAGACTCACACACAGACTCTCACTGGGGTACAGTCCCACACACACACACACACACACACACACACACAGACTCTCACTGGGGTACAGTCCCACACACACACTCACACAGAGACTCTCACTGGGGTACAGTCCCACACACACACAGACTCTCACTGGGGTACAGTCCCACACACAGACTATCACTGCGGTACAGTCCCACACACACACAGACTCTCACTGGGGTACAGTCCCACAGACTCACACAGAGACTCTCACTGGTGTACAGTCCCACACACACACTCACACACAGACTCTCACTGGGGTATAGTCCCACACACACACACACACACAGACTCTCACTGGGGTACAGTCCCACACACACACTCATACACAGACTCTCACTGGGGTACAGTCCCACACACTTACTCACACAGAGACTCTCACTGGGGTACAGTCCCACACACACACTCACACACAGACTATCACTGGGGTACAGTCCCACACACACACAGACTCTCACTGGGGTACAGTCCCACACACAGACTCTCACTGGGGTACAGTCCCACACACACACACACACACAGACTCTCACTGGGGTACAGTCCCACACACACACACAGAGACTCTCACTGGGGTACAGTCCCACACACACACACACACAGACTCTCACTTGGGTACAGTCCCACAGACACACTCACACACAGACTCTCACTGGGGTACAGTCCCACACACACATACACAGACTCTCACTGGGGTACAGTCCCACACACACATACACAGACTCTCACTGGGGTACAGTCCCACTCACACACAGACTCTCACTGGGGTACAGTCCCACAGACTCACACACAGACTCTCACTGGGGTACAGTCCAACACACACACACACACACACACAGACTCTCACTGGGGTACAGTCCCACACACACACTCACACAGAGACTCTCACTGGGGTACAGTCCCACACACACACAGACTCTCACTGGGGTACAGTCCCACACACAGACTATCACTGCGGTACAGTCCCACACACACACAGACTCTCACTGGGGTACAGTCCCACAAACTCACACAGAGACTCTCACTGGGGTACAGTCCCTCACACACAGACTTTCACTGGGGTACAGTCCCACACACACACAGACTCTCACTGGGATACAGTCCCACACACACACACTGACTCTCACTGGGGTACAGTCCCACACACACACAGACTCTCTCTGGGGTACAGTCCCACACACTCACACACAGACTCTCACTGGGGTACAGTCCCCCACACACACAGACTCTCACTGGGGTACAGTCCCACACACACTCACACAGAGACTCTCACTGGGGTACACTCCCACGCACACACACACACAGACTCTCACTGGGGTACAGTCCCACACACACACTCACACACAGACTCTCACTGGGGTACAGTCCCACACACACACTCACACACAGACTATCACTGGGGTACAGTCCCACACACACACAGACTCTCACTGGGGTACAGTCCCACAGACTCACACAGAGACTCTCACTGGGGTACAGTCCCACACACACTCACACAGAGACTCTCACTGGGGTACAGTCCCACACAAACACAGACTCACTGGGGTACAGTCCCACACACACACACACAGACTCTCACTGGGGTACAGTCCCACACACACACACACACAGACTCTCACTGGGGTACAGTCCCACACACACACACAGAGACTCTCACTGGGGTACAGTCCCACACACACACACACAGACTCTCACTGGGGTACAGTCCCACACACACACACACACACACAGACTCTCACTGGGGTACAGTCCCACACACACACTCACACACAGACTCTCACTGGGGTACAGTCCCACACACACACAGACTCTCGCTGGGGTACAGTCCCACACACACACAGACTCTCACTGGGGTACAGTCCCACACACACACACACAGATTCTCACTGGGGTACAGTCCCACACACACGCACACAAAGACTCTCACTGGGGTACAGTCCCACACACACACACACACAGAGTCTCACTGGGGTACAGTCCCACACACACACACACACACAGACTCCCACTGGGGTACAGTCCCACACACACAGGCTCCCACTGGGGTACAGTCCCACACACACACACACACAGACTCTCACTGGGGTACAGTCCCACACACACACACACACACACAGACTCTCACTGGGGTACAGTCCCACACACACACACACACACAGACTCTCACTGGAGTACAGTCCCACACACACACACACACACAGAGACTCTCACTGGGGTACAGTCCCACACACACACACACACAGACTCTCACTGGGGTACAGTCCCACACACACACACGGACTATCACTGGGGAACAGTCCCACACACACACACTGACTCTCACTGGGGTACAGTCCCACACACACTCACACAGACACTCTCACTGGGGTACAGTCCCACACACACACACACACACAGACTCTCACTGGGGTACAGTCCCACACACACACACACAGGCTCTCACTGGGGTACAGTCCCACACGCACACAGACTCTCACTGTGGTACAGTCCCACACACACACACACACAGACTCTCACTGGGGTACAGTCCCACACACACACACAGACTCTCACTGGGGTACAGTCCCACACACACACACACAGACTCTCACTGGGGTACAGTCCCCCACACACGCACATACTCTCACTGGGGTATAGTCCCACACACACTCACACAGGGACTCTCACTGGGGTACAGTCCCACACACACACTCACACACAGACTATCACTGGGGTACAGTCCCACACACACACAGAGACTCTCACTGGGGTACAGTCCCACACACACACACACAGACTCTCACTGGGGTACAGTCCCACACACACACACACACACAGACTCTCACTGGGGTACAGTCCCACACACACACACACACAGACTCTCACTGGGGTACAGTCCCACACACACACACACACAGACTCTCACTGGGGTACAGTCCCACACACACACACACACACACAGACTCTCACTGGGGTACAGTCCCACACACACACACACACACAGACTCTCACTGGAGTACAGTCCCACACACACACACACACACAGAGACTCTCACTGGGGTACAGTCCCACACACACACACACACAGACTCTCACTGGGGTACAGTCCCACACACACACACGGACTATCACTGGGGAACAGTCCCACACACACACACTGACTCTCACTGGGGTACAGTCCCACACACACTCACACAGACACTCTCACTGGGGTACAGTCCCACACACACACACACACACAGACTCTCACTGGCGTAAAGTCCCACACACACAGTCACACACAGACTATCACTGGGGTACAGTCCCACACACACACAGAGTCTCTCACTGGGGTACAGTCCCACTCACACACAGACTATCACTGGGGTACAGTTCCACACACACACAGACTCTCACTGGGGTACAGTCCCACCCACACACACACACAGACTCTCACTGGGGTACAGTCCCACACACACACACACACACACACACACAGACTCTCACTGGGGTACAGTCCCACCCCCCCCCCACACACACACACACAGACTCTCACTGGGGTACAGTCCCACAGACCCACACAGAGACTGTCACTGGGTTACAGTCCCACGCACACACAGACTCTCACTGGGGTACAGTCCCACACACACACTGACTCTCACTGGGGTACAGTCCCACACACACACACACAGACTCTCACTGGGGTACAGTCCCACACACACACAGACTCTCACTGGGGTACAGTCCCACACACTCACACAGAGACACTCACTGGGGTACAGTCCCACACACACACACAGACTATCACTGGGGAACAGTCCCACACACACACACTGACTCTCACTGGGGTACAGTCCCACACACACACTCAGACTCTCACTGGGGTACAGTCCCACACACACACACACACACAGAGACTCTCACTGGGGTACAGTCCCACACACACACACACACACACACACAGACTCTCACTGGTGTACAGTCCCACACACACTCACACAGACACTCTCACTGGGGTACAGTCCCACACACACACACACACACAGACTCTCACTGGGGTACAGTCCCACACACACACAGACTCTCACTGGGGTACAGTCCCACTCACACACACAGACTCTCACTGGGGTACAGTCCCACACACACACACACACACAGACTCTCACTGGGGTACAGTCCCACACACACGCACAGACTCTCACTGGGGTACAGTCCCCCCCCCCACACACACACACACAGACTCTCACTGGGGTATAGTCCCCCCCCCCACACACACACACACAGACTCCCACTGTGGTACAGTCCCACACACACACGCGCACACAGACTCTCACTGGGGTACAGTCCCACACACACACGCACACGCACACACAGACTCTCACTGGGGTACAGTCCCACACACATACACAGACTCCCACTGTGGTACAGTCCCCCCCACACACACACACTCACAGACTCCCACTGGGGTACAGTCCCACACACACACACAGAGACTCTCACTGGTGTACAGTCCCTCACACACACACAGACTCTCACTGGGGTACAGTCCCACAAACACACACACAGACTCTCACTGGGGTACAGTCCCACACACACGCACAGACTCTCACTGGGGTACAGTCCCACACACACACACACACACACAGACTCTCACTGGGGTACAGTCCCACACACACGCACAGACTCTCACTGGGGTACAGTCCCACACACACGCACAGACTCTCACTGGGGTACAGTCCCCCCCCCCCACACACACACACACACAGACTCCCACTGTGGTACAGTCCCACACACACACACAGACTCTCACTGGGGTACAGTCCCACAAACACACACACAGACTCTCACTGGGGTACAGTCCCACAAACACACACACAGACTCTCACTGGGGTACAGTCCCACACACACACACACACAGACTCTCACTGGGGTACAGTCCCACACACACACACAGACTCTCACTGGGGTACAGTCCCCCCCCCCCACACACACACAGACTCTCACTGGGGTACAGTCCCACACACACACACACACAGACTCTCACTGGGGTACAGTCCCACACACACACAGACTCTCACTGGTGTACAGTCCCACACACACACACACACTCTCACTGGGGTACAGTCCCACACACAGACTCACACACAGACTATCACTGGGGTATAGTCCCACACACAAAGACTCTCACTGGGGTACAGTCCCACAGACTCACACAGAGACTCTCACTGGGGTGCAGTCCCACACACACACACAGACTCTCACTGGGGTACAGTCCCACACACACACACACACACACAGACTCTCACTGGGGTACAGTCCCACACACACACACGCACACAGTGACTCTCACTGGGGTGCAGTCCCACACATGCACACTGACTCTCACTGGGGTACAGTCCCACACACACACACACACACACACACACACACACACACACACAGACTCTCACTGGTGTACAGTCCCACACACACTCACACAGACACTCTCACTGGGGTACAGTCCCACACACACACACAGACTCTCACTGGGGTACAGTCCCACACACACACACACACACAGACTCTCACTGGGGTACAGTCCCACACACACACAGACTCTCACTGGGGTACAGTCCCACTCACACACACAGACTCTCACTGGGGTACAGTCCCACACACACACACACACAGACTCTCACTGGGGTACAGTCCCACACACACGCACAGACTCTCACTGGGGTACAGTCCCACACACACACACACACACACACAGACTCTCACTGGGGTACAGTCCCCCCCCCACACACACACACACAGACTCCCACTGTGGTACAGTCCCACACACACACGCGCACACAGACTCTCACTGGGGTACAGTCCCACACACACACGCACACGCACACACAGACTCTCACTGGGGTACAGTCCCACACACATACACAGACTCCCACTGTGGTACAGTCCCCCCCACACACACACACACACACACTCCCACTGGGGTACAGTCCCACACACACACACAGAGACTCTCACTGGTGTACAGTCCCACAAACACACACACAGACTCTCACTGGGGTACAGTCCCACAAACACACACACAGACTCTCACTGGGGTACAGTCCCACACACACGCACAGATTCTCACTGGGGTACAGTCCCACACACACACACACACACACACAGACTCTCACTGGGGTACAGTCCCCCCCCCCACACACACACACAGACTCCCACTGGGGTACAGTCCCACACACACACACACACAGACTCTCACTGGGGTACAGTCCCACAAACACACACACAGACTCTCACTGGGGTACAGTCCCACACACACACACACAGACTCTCACTGGGGTACAGTCCCACACACACACACAGACTCTCACTGGGGTACAGTCCCCCCCCCCACACACACACACAGACTCTCACTGGGGTACGGTCCCACACACACACACACACAGACTCTCACTGGGGTACAGTCCCACACACACACAGACTCTCACTGGTGTACAGTCCCACACACATACACACACACTCTCACTGGGGTACAGTCCCACACACAGACTCACACACAGACTATCACTGGGGTATAGTCCCACACACAAAGACTCTCACTGGGGTACAGTCCCACAGACTCACACAGAGACTCTCACTGGGGTACAGTCCCACACACACACACAGACTCTCACTGGGGTACAGTCCCACACACACACACACACACACACACAGACTCTCACTGGGGTACTGGCCCATACACACACACAGACTCTCACTGGGGTACAGTCCCACACACACACACACAGACTCTCACTGGGGTACAGTCCCACACACACACACACACACACACACACACACACAGACTATAACTGGGGAACAGTCCCACACACACACAGACTCTCACTGGGGTACAGTCCCACACACACACACTCACACACACACACACTCTCACTGGGGGACAGTCCCACACACACACAGACTCTCACTGGGGTACAGTCCCACACACACACACACAGACTCTCACTGGGTTACAGTCCCACAAACACACACAGACTCTCACTGGGGTACAGTCCCACACACACACACACAGACTCTCACTGGGGTACAGTCCCACACACACACTCACACACAGACTATCACTGGGGTATAGTCCCACACACACAAAGACTCTCACTGGGGTACAGTCCCACAGACTCACACAGAGACTCTCACTGGGGTACAGTCCCACACACACACTCACACACAGACTATCACTGGGGTACAGTCCCTCACACACACACAGACTCTCACTGGGATACAGTCCCACAGATTCACACAGAGACTCTCACTGGGGTACAGTCCCACACACACACACAGACACTCACTGGGGTACAGTCCCCCACACACACACACACAGGCTCTCACTGGGGTACAGTCCCACACACACACAGACTCTCACTGGGGTACAGTCCCACACACACACACAGACTCTCACTGGGGTACAGTCCCACACACACACACACAGACTCTCACTGGGGTACAGTCCCACACACACGCACAGACTCTCACTGGGGTACAGTCCCACACACACACACACACACACACACAGACTCTCACTGGGGTACAGTCCCACACACACACACACACACACACAGACTCTCACTGGGGTACAGTCCCCCCCCACCCACAGACTCTCACTGGGGTACAGTCCCACACACACACACACAGACTCTCACTGGGGTACTGTCCCATACACACACACACAGACTCTCACTGGGGTACAGTCCCACACACACGCACATACTCTCACTGGGGTATAGTCCCACACACACTCACACAGGGACTCTCACTGGGGTACAGTCCCACACACACACTCACACACAGACTCCCACTGTGGTACAGTCCCCCCCACACACACACACACACAGACTCCCACTGGGGTACAGTCCCACACACACACACAGAGACTCTCACTGGTGTACAGTCCCACAAACACACACACAGACTCTCACTGGGGTACAGTCCCACAAACACACACACAGACTCTCACTGGGGTACAGTCCCCCCCCCACACACACACACACAGACTCCCACTGGGGTACAGTCCCACACACACACACACACAGACTCTCACTGGGGTACAGTCCCACAAACACACACACAGACTCTCACTGGGGTACAGTCCCACACACACACACACAGACTCTCACTGGGGTACAGTCCCACACACACACACAGACTCTCACTGGGGTACAGTCCCCCCCCCCCACACACACACACAGACTCTCACTGGGGTACGGTCCCACACACACACACACACAGACTCTCAATGGGGTACAGTCCCACACACACACAGACTCTCACTGGTGTACAGTCCCACACACACACACACACTCTCACTGGGGTACAGTCCCACACACAGACTCACACACAGACTATCACTGGGGTATAGTCCCACACACAAAGACTCTCACTGGGGTACAGTCCCACAGACTCACACAGAGACTCTCACTGGGGTACAGTCCCACACACACACACACACACAGACTCTCACTGGGGTACTGGCCCATACACACACACAGACTCTCACTGGGGTACAGTCCCACACACACACACACACACACACTGACTCTCACTGGGGTGCAGTCCCACACATGCACACTGACTCTCACTGGGGTACAGTCCCACACACACACACACACACACACACACACACACACACACAGACTATCACTGGGGAACAGTCCCACACACACACAGACTCTCACTGGGGTACAGTCCCACACACACACACTCACACACACACACACTCTCACTGGGGTACAGTCCCACACACACACAGACTCTCACTGGGGTACAGTCCCACACACACACACACAGACTCTCACTGGGTTACAGTCCCACAAACACACACAGACTCTCACTGGGGTACAGTCCCACACACACACACACAGACTCTCACTGGGGTACAGTCCCACACACACACTCACACACAGACTATCACTGGGGTATAGTCCCACACACACAAAGACTCTCACTGGGGTACAGTCCCACAGACTCACACAGAGACTCTCACTGGGGTACAGTCCCACACACACACTCACACACAGACTATCACTGGGGTACAGTCCCACACACACACACAGACTCTCACTGGGATACAGTCCCACAGATTCACACAGAGACTCTCACTGGGGTACAGTCCCACACACACACACAGACACTCACTGGGGTACAGTCCCCCACACACACACACACAGGCTCTCACTGGGGTACAGTCCCACACACACACAGACTCTCACTGGGGTACAGTCCCACACACACACACAGACTCTCACTGGGGTACAGTCCCACACACACACACACAGACTCTCACTGGGGTACAGTCCCACACACACGCACAGACTCTCACTGGGGTACAGTCCCACACACACACACACACACACACAGACTCTCACTGGGGTACAGTCCCACACACACACACACACACACACAGACTCTCACTGGGGTACAGTCCCCCCCCCACCCACAGACTCTCACTGGGGTACAGTCCCACACACACACACACAGACTCTCACTGGGGTACTGTCCCATACACACACACACAGACTCTCACTGGGGTACAGTCCCACACACACACACACAGACTCTCACTGGGGTACAGTCCCCCACACACGCACATACTCTCACTGGGGTATAGTCCCACACACACTCACACAGGGACTCTCACTGGGGTACAGTCCCACACACACACTCACACACAGACTATCACTGGGGTACAGTCCCACACACACACAGAGACTCTCACTGGGGTACAGTCCCACACACACACACACAGACTCTCACTGGGGTACAGTCCCACACACACACACACACAGAGACTCTCACTGGGGTACAGTCCCACACACACACACACACAGACTCTCACTGGGGTACAGTCCCACACACACACACAGACTCTCACTGGCGTAAAGTCCCACACACACAGTCACACACAGACTATCACTGGGGTACAGTCCCACACACACACAGAGTCTCTCACTGGGGTACAGTCCCACACACACACTCACACACAGACTATCACTGGGGTACAGTCCCACACACACAGAGACTCTCACTGGGGTACAGTCCCACCCACACACACACTCAGACTCTCACTGGGGTACAGTCCCACACACACACACACACACACACACACAGACTCTCACTGGGGTACAGTCCCACACACACACACACACACACACACACACACACACACACAGACTCTCACTGGGGTACAGTCCCCCCCCCCCCACACACACACACACAGACTCTCACTGGGGTACAGTCCCACAGACCCACACAGAGACTGTCACTGGGGTACAGTCCCACACACACACAGACTCTCACTGGGGTACAGTCCCACACACACACTGACTCTCACTGGGGTACAGTCCCACACACACACACACAGACTCTCACTGGGGTACAGTCCCACACACACACAGACTCTCACTGGGGTACAGTCCCACACACTCACACAGAGACACTCACTGGGGTACAGTCCCACACACACACACAGACTATCACTGGGGAACAGTCCCACACACACACACTGACTCTCACTGGGGTACAGTCCCACACACACACTCAGACTCTCACTGGGGTACAGTCCCACACACACACACACACAGAGACTCTCACTGGGGTACAGTCCCACACACACACACACACTCACACACACACACAGACTCTCACTGGTGTACAGTCCCACACACACTCACACAGACACTCTCACTGGGGTACAGTCCCACACACACACACAGACTCTCACTGGGGTACAGTCCCACACACACACACACACAGACTCTCACTGGGGTACAGTCCCACACACACACAGACTCTCACTGGGGTACAGTCCCACTCACACACACAGACTCTCACTGGGGTACAGTCCCACTCACACACACAGACTCTCACTGGGGTACAGTCCCACACACACGCACAGACTCTCACTGGGGTACAGTCCCACACACACACACACACACACACACACAGACTCTCACTGGGGTACAGTCCCCCCCCCACACACACACACACAGACTCCCACTGTGGTACAGTCCCACACACACACGCGCACACAGACTCTCACTGGGGTACAGTCCCACACACACACGCACACGCACACACAGACTCTCACTGGCGTAAAGTCCCACACACACAGTCACACACAGACTATCACTGGGGTACAGTCCCACACACACACAGAGTCTCTCACTGGGGTACAGTCCCACACACACACTCACACACAGACTATCACTGGGGTACAGTCCCACACACACAGAGACTCTCACTGGGGTACAGTCCCACCCACACACACACTCAGACTCTCACTTGGGTACAGTCCCACACACACACACACACACACACACACACAGACTCTCACTGGGGTACAGTCCCACACACACACACACACACACACACAGACTCTCACTGGGGTACAGTCCCCCCCCCCACACACACACACACACACAGACTCTCACTGGGGTACAGTCCCACAGACCCACACAGAGACTGTCACTGGGGTACAGTCCCACACACACACAGACTCTCACTGGGGTACAGTCCCACACACACACTGACTCTCACTGGGGTACAGTCCCACACACACACACACAGACTCTCACTGGGGTACAGTCCCACACACACACAGACTCTCACTGGGGTACAGTCCCACACACTCACACAGAGACACTCACTGGGGTACAGTCCCACACACACACACAGACTATCACTGGGGAACAGTCCCACACACACACACTGACTCTCACTGGGGTACAGTCCCACACACACACTCAGACTCTCACTGGGGTACAGTCCCACACACACACACACACAGAGACTCTCACTGGGGTACAGTCCCACACACACACACACACTCACACACACACACAGACTCTCACTGGTGTACAGTCCCACACACACACACAGACTCTCACTGGGGTACAGTCCCACACACACACACAGACTCTCACTGGGGTACAGTCCCACACACACACACACACAGACTCTCACTGGGGTACAGTCCCACACACACACAGACTCTCACTGGGGTACAGTCCCACTCACACACACAGACTCTCACTGGGGTACAGTCCCACTCACACACACAGACTCTCACTGGGGTACAGTCCCACACACACGCACAGACTCTCACTGCGGTACAGTCCCACACACACACACACACACACACACAGACTCTCACTGGGGTACAGTCCCCCCGCCACACACACACACACAGACTCCCACTGTGGTACAGTCCCACACACACACGCGCACACAGACTCTCACTGGGGTACAGTCCCACACACACACGCACACGCACACACAGACTCTCACTGGGGTACAGTCCCACACACATACACAGACTCCCACTGTGGTACAGTCCCCCCCCCACACACACACACACAGACTCCCACTGGGGTACAGTCCCACACACACACACAGAGACTCTCACTGGTGTACAGTCCCTCACACACACACAGACTCTCACTGGGGTACAGTCCCACAAACACACACACAGACTCTCACTGGGGTACAGTCCCACACACACACACAGACTCTCACTGGGGTACAGTCCCACACACACACACACACACACACAGACTCTCACTGGGGTACTGGCCCATACACACACACAGACTCTCACTGGGGTACAGTCCCACACACACACACACACACACTCACTGACTCTCACTGGGGTGCAGTCCCACACATGCACACTGACTCTCACTGGGGTACAGTCCCACACACACACACACACACACACACACACACACACACACACAGACTATCACTGGGGAACAGTCCCACACACACACAGACTCTCACTGGGGTACAGTCCCACACACACACACTCACACACACACACACTCTCACTGGGGTACAGTCCCACACACACACAGACTCTCACTGGGGTACAGTCCCACACACACACACACAGACTCTCACTGGGTTACAGTCCCACAAACACACACAGACTCTCACTGGGGTACAGTCCCACACACACACACACAGACTCTCACTGGGGTACAGTCCCACACACACACTCACACACAGACTATCACTGGGGTATAGTCCCACACACACAAAGACTCTCACTGGGGTACAGTCCCACAGACTCACACAGAGACTCTCACTGGGGTACAGTCCCACACACACACTCACACACAGACTATCACTGGGGTACAGTCCCACACACACACACAGACTCTCACTGGGATACAGTCCCACAGATTCACACAGAGACTCTCACTGGGGTACAGTCCCACACACACACACAGAGACTCTCACTGGGGTACAGTCCCCCACACACACACACACAGGCTCTCACTGGGGTACAGTCCCACACACACACAGACTCTCACTGGGGTACAGTCCCACACACACACACAGACTCTCACTGGGGTACAGTCCCACACACACACACACAGACTCTCACTGGGGTACAGTCCCACACACACGCACAGACTCTCACTGGGGTACAGTCCCACACACACACACACACACACACAGACTCTCACTGGGGTACAGTCCCACACACACACACACACACACACAGACTCTCACTGGGGTACAGTCCCCCCCCCACCCACAGACTCTCACTGGGGTACAGTCCCACACACACACACACAGACTCTCACTGGGGTACTGTCCCATACACACACACACATACTCTCACTGGGGTACAGTCCCACACACACACACACAGACTCTCACTGGGGTACAGTCCCACACACACACACACACACAGACTCTCACTGGGGTACAGTCCCACACACACACACACACAGACTCTCACTGGGGTACAGTCCCACACACACACACAGACTCTCACTGGCGTAAAGTCCCACACACACAGTCACACACAGACTATCACTGGGGTACAGTCCCACACACACACAGACTCTCACTGGGGTACAGTCCCACCCACACACACACTCAGACTCTCACTGGGGTACAGTCCCACACACACACACACACACACACACACAGACTCTCACTGGGGTACAGTCCCACACACACACACACACACACACACACACACACACAGACTCTCACTGGGGTACAGTCCCCCCCCCACACACACACACACACACACAGACTCTCACTGGGGTACAGTCCCACAGACCCACACAGAGACTGTCACTGGGGTACAGTCCCACACACACACAGACTCTCACTGGGGTACAGTCCCACACACACACTGACTCTCACTGGGGTACAGTCCCACACACACACACACAGACTCTCACTGGGGTACAGTCCCACACACACACAGACTCTCACTGGGGTACAGTCCCACACACTCACACAGAGACACTCACTGGGGTACAGTCCCACACACACACACAGACTATCACTGGGGAACAGTCCCACACACACACACTGACTCTCACTGGGGTACAGTCCCACACACACACTCAGACTCTCACTGGGGTACAGTCCCACACACACACACACACAGAGACTCTCACTGGGGTACAGTCCCACACACACACACACACTCACACACACACACAGACTCTCACTGGTGTACAGTCCCACACACACTCACACAGACACTCTCACTGGGGTACAGTCCCACACACACACACAGACTCTCACTGGGGTACAGTCCCACACACACACACACACAGACTCTCACTGGGGTACAGTCCCACACACACACAGACTCTCACTGGGGTACAGTCCCACTCACACACACAGACTCTCACTGGGGTACAGTCCCACTCACACACACAGACTCTCACTGGGGTACAGTCCCACACACACGCACAGACTCTCACTGGGGTACAGTCCCACACACACACACACACACACACAGACTCTCACTGGGGTACAGTCCCCCCCCCACACACACACACACAGACTCCCACTGTGGTACAGTCCCACACACACGCGCGCACACAGACTCTCACTGGGGTACAGTCCCACACACACACGCACACGCACACACAGACTCTCACTGGGGTACAGTCCCACACACATACACAGACTCCCACTGGTGTACAGTCCCACACACACACACACACTCTCACTGGGGTACAGTCCCACACACAGACTCACACACAGACTATCACTGGGGTATAGTCCCACACACAAAGACTCTCACTGGGGTACAGTCCCACAGACTCACACAGAGACTCTCACTGGGGTACAGTCCCACACACACACTCACACACAGACTATCACTGGGGTACAGTCCCACACACACACACAGACTCTCACTGGGGTACAGTCCCACACACACACACACACAGACTCTCACTGGGGTACAGTCCCACACACACACAGACTCTCACTGGGGTACAGTCCCACTCACACACACAGACTCTCACTGGGGTACAGTCCCACACACACACACACACAGACTCTCGCTGGGGTACAGTCCCACACACACACAGACTCTCACTGGGGTACAGTCCCACACACACACACACAGATTCTCACTGGGGTACAGTCCCACACACACGCACACAAAGACTCTCACTGGGGTACAGTCCCACACACACACACACACAGAGTCTCACTGGGGTACAGTCCCACACACACACACACACACAGACTCCCACTGGGGTACAGTCCCACACACACAGGCTCCCACTGGGGTACAGTCCCACACACACACACACACAGACTCTCACTGGGGTACAGTCCCACACACACACACACACACACAGACTCTCACTGGGGTACAGTCCCACACACACACACACACACAGACTCTCACTGGAGTACAGTCCCACACACACACACACACACAGAGACTCTCACTGGGGTACAGTCCCACACACACACACACACAGACTCTCACTGGGGTACAGTCCCACACACACACACGGACTATCACTGGGGAACAGTCCCACACACACACACTGACTCTCACTGGGGTACAGTCCCACACACACTCACACAGACACTCTCACTGGGGTACAGTCCCACACACACACACACACACAGACTCTCACTGGGGTACAGTCCCACACACACACACACAGGCTCTCACTGGGGTACAGTCCCACACGCACACAGACTCTCACTGTGGTACAGTCCCACACACACACACACACAGACTCTCACTGGGGTACAGTCCCACACACACACACAGACTCTCACTGGGGTACAGTCCCACACACACACACACAGACTCTCACTGGGGTACAGTCCCCCACACACGCACATACTCTCACTGGGGTATAGTCCCACACACACTCACACAGGGACTCTCACTGGGGTACAGTCCCACACACACACTCACACACAGACTATCACTGGGGTACAGTCCCACACACACACAGAGACTCTCACTGGGGTACAGTCCCACACACACACACACAGACTCTCACTGGGGTACAGTCCCACACACACACACACACACAGACTCTCACTGGGGTACAGTCCCACACACACACACACACAGACTCTCACTGGGGTACAGTCCCACACACACACACACACAGACTCTCACTGGGGTACAGTCCCACACACACACACACACACACAGACTCTCACTGGGGTACAGTCCCACACACACACACACACACAGACTCTCACTGGAGTACAGTCCCACACACACACACACACACAGAGACTCTCACTGGGGTACAGTCCCACACACACACACACACAGACTCTCACTGGGGTACAGTCCCACACACACACACGGACTATCACTGGGGAACAGTCCCACACACACACACTGACTCTCACTGGGGTACAGTCCCACACACACTCACACAGACACTCTCACTGGGGTACAGTCCCACACACACACACACACACAGACTCTCACTGGCGTAAAGTCCCACACACACAGTCACACACAGACTATCACTGGGGTACAGTCCCACACACACACAGAGTCTCTCACTGGGGTACAGTCCCACTCACACACAGACTATCACTGGGGTACAGTTCCACACACACACAGACTCTCACTGGGGTACAGTCCCACCCACACACACACACAGACTCTCACTGGGGTACAGTCCCACACACACACACACACACACACACACACACAGACTCTCACTGGGGTACAGTCCCACACACACACACACACACACACACACAGACTCTCACTGGGGTACAGTCCCACCCCCCCCCCACACACACACACACAGACTCTCACTGGGGTACAGTCCCACAGACCCACACAGAGACTGTCACTGGGTTACAGTCCCACGCACACACAGACTCTCACTGGGGTACAGTCCCACACACACACTGACTCTCACTGGGGTACAGTCCCACACACACACACACAGACTCTCACTGGGGTACAGTCCCACACACACACAGACTCTCACTGGGGTACAGTCCCACACACTCACACAGAGACACTCACTGGGGTACAGTCCCACACACACACACAGACTATCACTGGGGAACAGTCCCACACACACACACTGACTCTCACTGGGGTACAGTCCCACACACACACTCAGACTCTCACTGGGGTACAGTCCCACACACACACACACACACAGAGACTCTCACTGGGGTACAGTCCCACACACACACACACACACACACACAGACTCTCACTGGTGTACAGTCCCACACACACTCACACAGACACTCTCACTGGGGTACAGTCCCACACACACACACACACACAGACTCTCACTGGGGTACAGTCCCACACACACACAGACTCTCACTGGGGTACAGTCCCACTCACACACACAGACTCTCACTGGGGTACAGTCCCACACACACACACACACACAGACTCTCACTGGGGTACAGTCCCACACACACGCACAGACTCTCACTGGGGTACAGTCCCCCCCCCCACACACACACACACAGACTCTCACTGGGGTATAGTCCCCCCCCCCACACACACACACACAGACTCCCACTGTGGTACAGTCCCACACACACACGCGCACACAGACTCTCACTGGGGTACAGTCCCACACACACACGCACACGCACACACAGACTCTCACTGGGGTACAGTCCCACACACATACACAGACTCCCACTGTGGTACAGTCCCCCCCACACACACACACTCACAGACTCCCACTGGGGTACAGTCCCACACACACACACAGAGACTCTCACTGGTGTACAGTCCCTCACACACACACAGACTCTCACTGGGGTACAGTCCCACAAACACACACACAGACTCTCACTGGGGTACAGTCCCACACACACGCACAGACTCTCACTGGGGTACAGTCCCACACACACACACACACACACAGACTCTCACTGGGGTACAGTCCCACACACACGCACAGACTCTCACTGGGGTACAGTCCCACACACACGCACAGACTCTCACTGGGGTACAGTCCCCCCCCCACACACACACACACACACAGACTCCCACTGTGGTACAGTCCCACACACACACACAGACTCTCACTGGGGTACAGTCCCACAAACACACACACAGACTCTCACTGGGGTACAGTCCCACAAACACACACACAGACTCTCACTGGGGTACAGTCCCACACACACACACACACAGACTCTCACTGGGGTACAGTCCCACACACACACACAGACTCTCACTGGGGTACAGTCCCCCCCCCCCACACACACACAGACTCTCACTGGGGTACAGTCCCACACACACACACACACAGACTCTCACTGGGGTACAGTCCCACACACACACAGACTCTCACTGGTGTACAGTCCCACACACACACACACACTCTCACTGGGGTACAGTCCCACACACAGACTCACACACAGACTATCACTGGGGTATAGTCCCACACACAAAGACTCTCACTGGGGTACAGTCCCACAGACTCACACAGAGACTCTCACTGGGGTGCAGTCCCACACACACACACAGACTCTCACTGGGGTACAGTCCCACACACACACACACACACACAGACTCTCACTGGGGTACAGTCCCACACACACACACGCACACAGTGACTCTCACTGGGGTGCAGTCCCACACATGCACACTGACTCTCACTGGGGTACAGTCCCACACACACACACACACACACACACACACACACACACACACAGACTCTCACTGGTGTACAGTCCCACACACACTCACACAGACACTCTCACTGGGGTACAGTCCCACACACACACACAGACTCTCACTGGGGTACAGTCCCACACACACACACACACACAGACTCTCACTGGGGTACAGTCCCACACACACACAGACTCTCACTGGGGTACAGTCCCACTCACACACACAGACTCTCACTGGGGTACAGTCCCACACACACACACACACAGACTCTCACTGGGGTACAGTCCCACACACACGCACAGACTCTCACTGGGGTACAGTCCCACACACACACACACACACACACAGACTCTCACTGGGGTACAGTCCCCCCCCCCCACACACACACACAGACTCCCACTGTGGTACAGTCCCACACACACACGCGCACACAGACTCTCACTGGGGTACAGTCCCACACACACACGCACACGCACACACAGACTCTCACTGGGGTACAGTCCCACACACATACACAGACTCCCACTGTGGTACAGTCCCCCCCACACACACACACACACACACTCCCACTGGGGTACAGTCCCACACACACACACAGAGACTCTCACTGGTGTACAGTCCCACAAACACACACACAGACTCTCACTGGGGTACAGTCCCACAAACACACACACAGACTCTCACTGGGGTACAGTCCCACACACACGCACAGATTCTCACTGGGGTACAGTCCCACACACACACACACACACACACAGACTCTCACTGGGGTACAGTCCCCCCCCCCACACACACACACAGACTCCCACTGGGGTACAGTCCCACACACACACACACACAGACTCTCACTGGGGTACAGTCCCACAAACACACACACAGACTCTCACTGGGGTACAGTCCCACACACACACACACAGACTCTCACTGGGGTACAGTCCCACACACACACACAGACTCTCACTGGGGTACAGTCCCCCCCCCCACACACACACACAGACTCTCACTGGGGTACGGTCCCACACACACACACACACAGACTCTCACTGGGGTACAGTCCCACACACACACAGACTCTCACTGGTGTACAGTCCCACACACATACACACACACTCTCACTGGGGTACAGTCCCACACACAGACTCACACACAGACTATCACTGGGGTATAGTCCCACACACAAAGACTCTCACTGGGGTACAGTCCCACAGACTCACACAGAGACTCTCACTGGGGTACAGTCCCACAC
This sequence comes from Chiloscyllium punctatum, assembly GCF_047496795.1. Lineage (NCBI taxonomy): Eukaryota > Metazoa > Chordata > Chondrichthyes > Orectolobiformes > Hemiscylliidae > Chiloscyllium > Chiloscyllium punctatum. Next base: position 20,822,263 of record NC_092759.1, on the reverse strand, counting down.
ACACACACAGACTCTCACTGGGGTACAGTCCCACACACACACACACACACACACACAGACTCTCACTGGGGTACTGGCCCATACACACACACAGACTCTCACTGGGGTACAGTCCCACACACACACACACAGACTCTCACTGGGGTACAGTCCCACACACACACACACACACACACACACACACACAGACTATAACTGGGGAACAGTCCCACACACACACAGACTCTCACTGGGGTACAGTCCCACACACACACACTCACACACACACACACTCTCACTGGGGGACAGTCCCACACACACACAGACTCTCACTGGGGTACAGTCCCACACACACACACACAGACTCTCACTGGGTTACAGTCCCACAAACACACACAGACTCTCACTGGGGTACAGTCCCACACACACACACACAGACTCTCACTGGGGTACAGTCCCACACACACACTCACACACAGACTATCACTGGGGTATAGTCCCACACACACAAAGACTCTCACTGGGGTACAGTCCCACAGACTCACACAGAGACTCTCACTGGGGTACAGTCCCACACACACACTCACACACAGACTATCACTGGGGTACAGTCCCTCACACACACACAGACTCTCACTGGGATACAGTCCCACAGATTCACACAGAGACTCTCACTGGGGTACAGTCCCACACACACACACAGACACTCACTGGGGTACAGTCCCCCACACACACACACACAGGCTCTCACTGGGGTACAGTCCCACACACACACAGACTCTCACTGGGGTACAGTCCCACACACACACACAGACTCTCACTGGGGTACAGTCCCACACACACACACACAGACTCTCACTGGGGTACAGTCCCACACACACGCACAGACTCTCACTGGGGTACAGTCCCACACACACACACACACACACACACAGACTCTCACTGGGGTACAGTCCCACACACACACACACACACACACAGACTCTCACTGGGGTACAGTCCCCCCCCACCCACAGACTCTCACTGGGGTACAGTCCCACACACACACACACAGACTCTCACTGGGGTACTGTCCCATACACACACACACAGACTCTCACTGGGGTACAGTCCCACACACACGCACATACTCTCACTGGGGTATAGTCCCACACACACTCACACAGGGACTCTCACTGGGGTACAGTCCCACACACACACTCACACACAGACTCCCACTGTGGTACAGTCCCCCACACACACACACACACACAGACTCCCACTGGGGTACAGTCCCACACACACACACAGAGACTCTCACTGGTGTACAGTCCCACAAACACACACACAGACTCTCACTGGGGTACAGTCCCACAAACACACACACAGACTCTCACTGGGGTACAGTCCCCCCCCCACACACACACACACAGACTCCCACTGGGGTACAGTCCCACACACACACACACACAGACTCTCACTGGGGTACAGTCCCACAAACACACACACAGACTCTCACTGGGGTACAGTCCCACACACACACACACAGACTCTCACTGGGGTACAGTCCCACACACACACACAGACTCTCACTGGGGTACAGTCCCCCCCCCCACACACACACACAGACTCTCACTGGGGTACGGTCCCACACACACACACACACAGACTCTCAATGGGGTACAGTCCCACACACACACAGACTCTCACTGGTGTACAGTCCCACACACACACACACACTCTCACTGGGGTACAGTCCCACACACAGACTCACACACAGACTATCACTGGGGTATAGTCCCACACACAAAGACTCTCACTGGGGTACAGTCCCACAGACTCACACAGAGACTCTCACTGGGGTACAGTCCCACACACACACACACACACAGACTCTCACTGGGGTACTGGCCCATACACACACACAGACTCTCACTGGGGTACAGTCCCACACACACACACACACACACACTGACTCTCACTGGGGTGCAGTCCCACACATGCACACTGACTCTCACTGGGGTACAGTCCCACACACACACACACACACACACACACACACACACACAGACTATCACTGGGGAACAGTCCCACACACACACAGACTCTCACTGGGGTACAGTCCCACACACACACACTCACACACACACACACTCTCACTGGGGTACAGTCCCACACACACACAGACTCTCACTGGGGTACAGTCCCACACACACACACACAGACTCTCACTGGGTTACAGTCCCACAAACACACACAGACTATCACTGGGGTACAGTCCCACAGACTCACACAGAGACTCTCACTGGGGTACAGTCCCACACACACACTCACACACAGACTATCACTGGGGTACAGTCCCACACACACACACAGACTCTCACTGGGATACAGTCCCACAGATTCACACAGAGACTCTCACTGGGGTACAGTCCCACACACACACACAGACACTCACTGGGGTACAGTCCCCCACACACACACACACAGGCTCTCACTGGGGTACAGTCCCACACACACACAGACTCTCACTGGGGTACAGTCCCACACACACACACAGACTCTCACTGGGGTACAGTCCCACACACACACACACAGACTCTCACTGGGGTACAGTCCCACACACACGCACAGACTCTCACTGGGGTACAGTCCCACACACACACACACACACACACAGACTCTCACTGGGGTACAGTCCCACACACACACACACACACACACAGACTCTCACTGGGGTACAGTCCCCCCCCCACCCACAGACTCTCACTGGGGTACAGTCCCACACACACACACACAGACTCTCACTGGGGTACTGTCCCATACACACACACACAGACTCTCACTGGGGTACAGTCCCACACACACACACACAGACTCTCACTGGGGTACAGTCCCCCACACACGCACATACTCTCACTGGGGTATAGTCCCACACACACTCACACAGGGACTCTCACTGGGGTACAGTCCCACACACACACTCACACACAGACTATCACTGGGGTACAGTCCCACACACACACAGAGACTCTCACTGGGGTACAGTCCCACACACACACACACAGACTCTCACTGGGGTACAGTCCCACACACACACACACACAGAGACTCTCACTGGGGTACAGTCCCACACACACACACACACAGACTCTCACTGGGGTACAGTCCCACACACACACACAGACTCTCACTGGCGTAAAGTCCCACACACACAGTCACACACAGACTATCACTGGGGTACAGTCCCACACACACACAGAGTCTCTCACTGGGGTACAGTCCCACACACACACTCACACACAGACTATCACTGGGGTACAGTCCCACACACACAGAGACTCTCACTGGGATACAGTCCCACCCACACACACACTCAGACTCTCACTGGGGTACAGTCCCACACACACACACACACACACACACACAGACTCTCACTGGGGTACAGTCCCACACACACACACACACACACACACACACACACACACACAGACTCTCACTGGGGTACAGTCCCCCCCCCCCCACACACACACACACAGACTCTCACTGGGGTACAGTCCCACAGACCCACACAGAGACTGTCACTGGGGTACAGTCCCACACACACACAGACTCTCACTGGGGTACAGTCCCACACACACACTGACTCTCACTGGGGTACAGTCCCACACACACACACACAGACTCTCACTGGGGTACAGTCCCACACACACACAGACTCTCACTGGGGTACAGTCCCACACACTCACACAGAGACACTCACTGGGGTACAGTCCCACACACACACACAGACTATCACTGGGGAACAGTCCCACACACACACACTGACTCTCACTGGGGTACAGTCCCACACACACACTCAGACTCTCACTGGGGTACAGTCCCACACACACACACACACAGAGACTCTCACTGGGGTACAGTCCCACACACACACACACACTCACACACACACACAGACTCTCACTGGTGTACAGTCCCACACACACTCACACAGACACTCTCACTGGGGTACAGTCCCACACACACACACAGACTCTCACTGGGGTACAGTCCCACACACACACACACACAGACTCTCACTGGGGTACAGTCCCACACACACACAGACTCTCACTGGGGTACAGTCCCACTCACACACACAGACTCTCACTGGGGTACAGTCCCACTCACACACACAGACTCTCACTGGGGTACAGTCCCACACACACGCACAGACTCTCACTGGGGTACAGTCCCACACACACACACACACACACACACACAGACTCTCACTGGGGTACAGTCCCCCCCCCACACACACACACACAGACTCCCACTGTGGTACAGTCCCACACACACACGCGCACACAGACTCTCACTGGGGTACAGTCCCACACACACACGCACACGCACACACAGACTCTCACTGGCGTAAAGTCCCACACACACAGTCACACACAGACTATCACTGGGGTACAGTCCCACACACACACAGAGTCTCTCACTGGGGTACAGTCCCACACACACACTCACACACAGACTATCACTGGGGTACAGTCCCACACACACAGAGACTCTCACTGGGGTACAGTCCCACCCACACACACACTCAGACTCTCACTTGGGTACAGTCCCACACACACACACACACACACACACACACAGACTCTCACTGGGGTACAGTCCCACACACACACACACACACACACACAGACTCTCACTGGGGTACAGTCCCCCCCCCCACACACACACACACACACAGACTCTCACTGGGGTACAGTCCCACAGACCCACACAGAGACTGTCACTGGGGTACAGTCCCACACACACACAGACTCTCACTGGGGTACAGTCCCACACACACACTGACTCTCACTGGGGTACAGTCCCACACACACACACACAGACTCTCACTGGGGTACAGTCCCACACACACACAGACTCTCACTGGGGTACAGTCCCACACACTCACACAGAGACACTCACTGGGGTACAGTCCCACACACACACACAGACTATCACTGGGGAACAGTCCCACACACACACACTGACTCTCACTGGGGTACAGTCCCACACACACACTCAGACTCTCACTGGGGTACAGTCCCACACACACACACACACAGAGACTCTCACTGGGGTACAGTCCCACACACACACACACACTCACACACACACACAGACTCTCACTGGTGTACAGTCCCACACACACACACAGACTCTCACTGGGGTACAGTCCCACACACACACACAGACTCTCACTGGGGTACAGTCCCACACACACACACACACAGACTCTCACTGGGGTACAGTCCCACACACACACAGACTCTCACTGGGGTACAGTCCCACTCACACACACAGACTCTCACTGGGGTACAGTCCCAGTCACACACACAGACTCTCACTGGGGTACAGTCCCACACACACGCACAGACTCTCACTGCGGTACAGTCCCACACACACACACACACACACACACAGACTCTCACTGGGGTACAGTCCCCCCGCCACACACACACACACAGACTCCCACTGTGGTACAGTCCCACACACACACGCGCACACAGACTCTCACTGGGGTACAGTCCCACACACACACGCACACGCACACACAGACTCTCACTGGGGTACAGTCCCACACACATACACAGACTCCCACTGTGGTACAGTCCCCCCCCCCCACACACACACACAGACTCCCACTGGGGTACAGTCCCACACACACACACAGAGACTCTCACTGGTGTACAGTCCCTCACACACACACAGACTCTCACTGGGGTACAGTCCCACAAACACACACACAGACTCTCACTGGGGTACAGTCCCACACACACACACAGACTCTCACTGGGGTACAGTCCCACACACACACACACACACACACAGACTCTCACTGGGGTACTGGCCCATACACACACACAGACTCTCACTGGGGTACAGTCCCACACACACACACACACACACTCACTGACTCTCACTGGGGTGCAGTCCCACACATGCACACTGACTCTCACTGGGGTACAGTCCCACACACACACACACACACACACACACACACACACACACACAGACTATCACTGGGGAACAGTCCCACACACACACAGACTCTCACTGGGGTACAGTCCCACACACACACACTCACACACACACACACTCTCACTGGGGTACAGTCCCACACACACACAGACTCTCACTGGGGTACAGTCCCACACACACACACACAGACTCTCACTGGGTTACAGTCCCACAAACACACACAGACTCTCACTGGGGTACAGTCCCACACACACACACACAGACTCTCACTGGGGTACAGTCCCACACACACACTCACACACAGACTATCACTGGGGTATAGTCCCACACACACAAAGACTCTCACTGGGGTACAGTCCCACAGACTCACACAGAGACTCTCACTGGGGTACAGTCCCACACACACACTCACACACAGACTATCACTGGGGTACAGTCCCACACACACACACAGACTCTCACTGGGATACAGTCCCACAGATTCACACAGAGACTCTCACTGGGGTACAGTCCCACACACACACACAGAGACTCTCACTGGGGTACAGTCCCCCACACACACACACACAGGCTCTCACTGGGGTACAGTCCCACACACACACAGACTCTCACTGGGGTACAGTCCCACACACACACACAGACTCTCACTGGGGTACAGTCCCACACACACACACACAGACTCTCACTGGGGTACAGTCCCACACACACGCACAGACTCTCACTGGGGTACAGTCCCACACACACACACACACACACACAGACTCTCACTGGGGTACAGTCCCACACACACACACACACACACACAGACTCTCACTGGGGTACAGTCCCCCCCCCACCCACAGACTCTCACTGGGGTACAGTCCCACACACACACACACAGACTCTCACTGGGGTACTGTCCCATACACACACACACATACTCTCACTGGGGTACAGTCCCACACACACACACACAGACTCTCACTGGGGTACAGTCCCACACACACACACACACACAGACTCTCACTGGGGTACAGTCCCACACACACACACACACAGACTCTCACTGGGGTACAGTCCCACACACACACACAGACTCTCACTGGCGTAAAGTCCCACACACACAGTCACACACAGACTATCACTGGGGTACAGTCCCACACACACACAGACTCTCACTGGGGTACAGTCCCACCCACACACACACTCAGACTCTCACTGGGGTACAGTCCCACACACACACACACACACACACACACAGACTCTCACTGGGGTACAGTCCCACACACACACACACACACACACACACACACACACAGACTCTCACTGGGGTACAGTCCCCCCCCCACACACACACACACACACACAGACTCTCACTGGGGTACAGTCCCACAGACCCACACAGAGACTGTCACTGGGGTACAGTCCCACACACACACAGACTCTCACTGGGGTACAGTCCCACACACACACTGACTCTCACTGGGGTACAGTCCCACACACACACACACAGACTCTCACTGGGGTACAGTCCCACACACACACAGACTCTCACTGGGGTACAGTCCCACACACTCACACAGAGACACTCACTGGGGTACAGTCCCACACACACACACAGACTATCACTGGGGAACAGTCCCACACACACACACTGACTCTCACTGGGGTACAGTCCCACACACACACTCAGACTCTCACTGGGGTACAGTCCCACACACACACACACACAGAGACTCTCACTGGGGTACAGTCCCACACACACACACACACTCACACACACACACAGACTCTCACTGGTGTACAGTCCCACACACACTCACACAGACACTCTCACTGGGGTACAGTCCCACACACACACACAGACTCTCACTGGGGTACAGTCCCACACACACACACACACAGACTCTCACTGGGGTACAGTCCCACACACACACAGACTCTCACTGGGGTACAGTCCCACTCACACACACAGACTCTCACTGGGGTACAGTCCCACTCACACACACAGACTCTCACTGGGGTACAGTCCCACACACACGCACAGACTCTCACTGGGGTACAGTCCCACACACACACACACACACACACAGACTCTCACTGGGGTACAGTCCCCCCCCCACACACACACACACAGACTCCCACTGTGGTACAGTCCCACACACACGCGCGCACACAGACTCTCACTGGGGTACAGTCCCACACACACACGCACACGCACACACAGACTCTCACTGGGGTACAGTCCCACACACATACACAGACTCCCACTGGTGTACAGTCCCACACACACACACACACTCTCACTGGGGTACAGTCCCACACACAGACTCACACACAGACTATCACTGGGGTATAGTCCCACACACAAAGACTCTCACTGGGGTACAGTCCCACAGACTCACACAGAGACTCTCACTGGGGTACAGTCCCACACACACACTCACACACAGACTATCACTGGGGTACAGTCCCACACACACACACAGACTCTCACTGGGGTACAGTCCCACACACACACACACACAGACTCTCACTGGGGTACAGTCCCACACACACACAGACTCTCACTGGGGTACAGTCCCACTCACACACACAGACTCTCACTGGGGTACAGTCCCACACACACACACACACAGACTCTCACTGGGGTACAGTCCCACACACACGCACAGACTCTCACTGGGGTACAGTCCCACACACACACACACACACACACACACAGACTCTCACTGGGGTACAGTCCCACACACACACACACACAGACTCTCACTGGGGTACAGTCCCACACACACACAGACTCTCACTGGGGTACAGTCCCACTCACACACACAGACTCTCACTGGGGTACAGTCCCACACACACACACACACAGACTCTCACTGGGGTACAGTCCCACACACACGCACAGACTCTCACAGGGGTACAGTCCCCCCCCCCACACACACACACACAGACTCTCACTGGGGTACAGTCCCACACACACACACACACAGACTCCCACTGGGGTACAGTCCCACACACACACACAGAGACTCTCACTGGTGTACAGTCCCTCACACACACACAGAGTCTCACTGGGGTACAGTCCCACAAACACACACACAGACTCTCACTGGGGTACAGTCCCACACACACGCACAGACTCTCACTGGGGTACAGTCCCACACACACACACACACACACAGACTCTCACTGGGGTACAGTCCCCCCCCCCCCCCCCCACACACACACACACAGACTCCCACTGTGGTACAGTCCCACACACACACACAGACTCTCACTGGGGTACAGTCCCACAAACACACACACAGACTCTCACTGGGGTACAGTCCCACACACACGCACAGACTCCCACTGGGATACAGTCCCACACACACACACAGACTCTCACTGGGGTACAGTCCCACAAACACACACACAGACTCTCACTGGGGTACAGTCCCACACACACACACACAGACTCTCACTGGGGTACAGTCCCACACACACACACAGACTCTCACTGGGGTACAGTCCCCCCCCACACACACACACACAGACTCTCACTGGGGTACAGTCCCACACACACACACACACAGACTCTCACTGGGCTACAGTCCCACACACACACAGACTCTCACTGGTGTACAGTCCCACACACACACACACACACTCTCACTGGGGTACAGTCCCACACACAGACTCACACACAGACTATCACTGGGGTATAGTCCCACACACAAAGACTCTCACTGGGGTACAGTCCCACAGACTCACACAGAGACTCTCACTGGGGTACAGTCCCACACACACACTCACACACAGACTATCACTGGGGTACAGTCCCACACACACACACAGACTCTCACTGGGGTGCAGTCCCACAGACTCACACAGAGACTCTCACTGGGGTACAGTCCCACACACACCCACAGACTCTCACTGGGGTACAGTCCCACACACACACACGCACAGGCTCTCACTGGGGTACAGTCCCACACACACACACAGACTCTCACTGGGGTACAGTCCCATACACACACACACACACACACAGACTCTCACTGGGGTACAGTCCCACACACACACACACAGACTCTCACTGGGGTACAGTCCCACACACACACACACACAGACTCTCACTGGGGTACAGTCCCATACACACACACACAGACTCTCACTGGGGTACAGTCCCACACACACACACAGACTCTCACTGGGGTACAGTCCCACACACACACACACAGACTCTCACTGGGGTACAGTCCCACACACACGCACAGACTCTCACTGGGGTACAGTCCCACACACACACACACACACACACACACACAGACTCTCACTGGGGTACAGTCCCCCCCCCCACACACAGACTCTCACTGGGGTACAGTCCCACACACACACACACACACACACACTCTCACTGGGGTACTGTCCCACACACACACACAGACTCTCACTGGGGTACAGTCCCCCCCACACACACACAGACTCTTACTGGGGTACAGTCCCACACACACACACACAGACTCTCACTGGGGTACAGTCCCATACACACACACACAAAATCTCACTGGGGTACAGTCCCACACACACACACAGACTCTCACTGGGGTACAGTCCCACACACACACACACACACACAGACTCTCACTGGGGTACTGGCCCATACACACACACTGACTCTCACTGGGGTACAGTCCCACACACACACACACACACACACACACACAGACTATCACTGGGGAACAGTCCCCCACACACACAGACTCTCACTGGGGTACAGTCCCACACACACACTCACACACACACACACTCTCACTGGGGTACAGTCCCACACACACACAGACTCTCACTGGGGTACAGTCCCACACACACACACACAGACTCTCACTGGGTTACAGTCCCACAAACACACACAGACTCTCACTGGGGTACAGTCCCACACACACACACACAGACTCTCACTGGGGTACAGTCCCACACACACACTCACACACAGACTATCACTGGGGTATAGTCCCACACACACAAAGACTCTCACTGGGGTACAGTCCCACAGACTCACACAGAGACTCTCACTGGGGTACAGTCCCACACACACTCACACAGAGACTCTCACTGGGGTAGAGTCCCACACACACACAGACTCTCACTGGGGTACAGTCCCACACACAGACTCTCACTGGGGTACAGTCCCACACACACACACAGACTCTCACTGGGGTACAGTCCCACACACACACACACACAGACTCTCACTGGGGTACAGTCCCACACACACACACAGAGACTCTCACTGGGGTACAGTCCCACACACACACACACAGACTCTCACTGGGGTACAGTCCCACACACACACACACACACACAGACTCTCACTGGGGTACAGTCCCACACACACACTCACACACAGACTCTCACTGGCGTAAAGTCCCACACACACAGTCACACACAGACTATCACTGGGGTACAGTCCCACACACACACAGACTCTCACTGGGGTACAGTCCCACCCACACACACACTCAGACTCTCACTGGGGTACAGTCCCACACACACACACACACACACACACACACAGACTCTCACTGGGGTACAGTCCCACACACACACACACACACACACACACACACACACACAGACTCTCACTGGGGTACAGTCCCCCCCCCCCCCCCCCCACACACACACACACAGACTCTCACTGGGGTACAGTCCCACAGACCCACACAGAGACTGTCACTGGGGTACAGTCCCACACACACACAGACTCTCACTGGGGTACAGTCCCACACACACACTGACTCTCACTGGGGTACAGTCCCACACACACACACAGACTCTCACTGGGGTACAGTCCCACACACACACAGACTCTCACTGGGGTACAGTCCCACACACTCACACAGAGACACTCACTGGGGTACAGTCCCACACACACACACAGACTATCACTGGGGAACAGTCCCACACACACACACTGACTCTCACTGGGGTACAGTCCCACACACACACTCAGACTCTCACTGGGGTACAGTCCCACACACACACACACACAGAGACTCTCACTGGGGTACAGTCCCACACACACACACACACTCACACACACACACAGACTCTCACTGGTGTACAGTCCCACACACACTCACACAGACACTCTCACTGGGGTACAGTCCCACACACACACACAGACTCTCACTGGGGTACAGTCCCACACACACACACACACAGACTCTCACTGGGGTACAGTCCCACACACACACAGACTCTCACTGGGGTACAGTCCCACTCACACACACAGACTCTCACTGGGGTACAGTCCCACTCACACACACAGACTCTCACTGGGGTACAGTCCCACACACACGCACAGACTCTCACTGGGGTACAGTCCCACACACACACACACACACACACAGACTCTCACTGGGGTACAGTCCCCCCCCCACACACACACACACAGACTCCCACTGTGGTACAGTCCCACACACACACGCGCACACAGACTCTCACTGGGGTACAGTCCCACACACACACGCACACGCACACACAGACTCTCACTGGGGTACAGTCCCACACACATACACAGACTCCCACTGGTGTACAGTCCCACACACACACACACACTCTCACTGGGGTACAGTCCCACACACAGACTCACACACAGACTATCACTGGGGTATAGTCCCACACACAAAGACTCTCACTGGGGTACAGTCCCACAGACTCACACAGAGACTCTCACTGGGGTACAGTCCCACACACACACTCACACACAGACTATCACTGGGGTACAGTCCCACACACACACACAGACTCTCACTGGGGTACAGTCCCACACACACACACACACAGACTCTCACTGGGGTACAGTCCCACACACACACAGACTCTCACTGGGGTACAGTCCCACTCACACACACAGACTCTCACTGGGGTACAGTCCCACACACACACACACACAGACTCTCACTGGGGTACAGTCCCACACACACGCACAGACTCTCACTGGGGTACAGTCCCACACACACACACACACACACACACACAGACTCTCACTGGGGTACAGTCCCACACACACACACACACAGACTCTCACTGGGGTACAGTCCCACACACACACAGACTCTCACTGGGGTACAGTCCCACTCACACACACAGACTCTCACTGGGGTACAGTCCCACACACACACACACACAGACTCTCACTGGGGTACAGTCCCACACACACGCACAGACTCTCACAGGGGTACAGTCCCCCCCCCCCCCACACACACACACAGACTCTCACTGGGGTACAGTCCCACACACACACACACACAGACTCCCACTGGGGTACAGTCCCACACACACACACAGAGACTCTCACTGGTGTACAGTCCCTCACACACACACAGAGTCTCACTGGGGTACAGTCCCACAAACACACACACAGACTCTCACTGGGGTACAGTCCCACACACACGCACAGACTCTCACTGGGGTACAGTCCCACACACACACACACACACACAGACTCTCACTGGGGTACAGTCCCCCCCCCCCCCACACACACACACACAGACTCCCACTGTGGTACAGTCCCACACACACACACAGACTCTCACTGGGGTACAGTCCCACAAACACACACACAGACTCTCACTGGGGTACAGTCCCACACACACGCACAGACTCCCACTGGGATACAGTCCCACACACACACACACACAGACTCTCACTGGGGTACAGTCCCACACACACACAGACTCTCACTGGGGTACAGTCCCACTCACACACACAGACTCTCACTGGGGTACAGTCCCACACACACACACACACAGACTCTCACTGGGGTACAGTCCCACACACACGCACAGACTCTCACAGGGGTACAGTCCCCCCCCACACACACACACACACAGACTCTCACTGGGGTACAGTCCCACACACACACACACACAGACTCCCACTGGGGTACAGTCCCACACACACACACAGAGACTCTCACTGGTGTACAGTCCCTCACACACACACAGAGTCTCACTGGGGTACAGTCCCACAAACACACACACAGACTCTCACTGGGGTACAGTCCCACACACACGCACAGACTCTCACTGGGGTACAGTCCCACACACACACACACACACACACAGACTCTCACTGGGGTACAGTCCCCCCCCCCCCCACACACACACACACAGACTCCCACTGTGGTACAGTCCCACACACACACACAGACTCTCACTGGGGTACAGTCCCACACACACACACACAGACTCTCACTGGGGTACAGTCCCACACACACACACAGACTCTCACTGGGGTACAGTCCCCCCCCACACACACACACACAGACTCTCACTGGGGTACAGTCCCACACACACACACACACAGACTCTCACTGGGCTACAGTCCCACACACACACAGACTCTCACTGGTGTACAGTCCCACACACACACACACACTCTCACTGGGGTACAGTCCCACACACAGACTCACACACAGACTATCACTGGGGTATAGTCCCACACACAAAGACTCTCACTGGGGTACAGTCCCACAGACTCACACAGAGACTCTCACTGGGGTACAGTCCCACACACACACTCACACACAGACTATCACTGGGGTACAGTCCCACACACACACACAGACTCTCACTGGGGTGCAGTCCCACAGACTCACACAGAGACTCTCACTGGGGTACAGTCCCACACACACCCACAGACTCTCACTGGGGTACAGTCCCACACACACACACGCACAGGCTCTCACTGGGGTACAGTCCCACACACACACACAGACTCTCACTGGGGTACAGTCCCATACACACACACACACACACACAGACTCTCACTGGGGTACAGTCCCACACACACACACACAGACTCTCACTGGGGTACAGTCCCACACACACACACACAGACTCTCACTGGGGTACAGTCCCACACACACACACAGACTCTCACTGGGGTACAGTCCCACACACACACACACAGACTCTCACTGGGGTACAGTCCCACACACACGCACAGACTCTCACTGGGGTACAGTCCCACACACACACAGACTCTCACTGGGGTACAGTCCCACACACACACAGACTCTCACTGGGGTACAGTCCCACACACACACACACACACACACACACTCTCACTGGGGTACTGTCCCACACACACACACAGACTCTCACTGGGGTACAGTCCCCCCCACACACACACAGACTCTTACTGGGGTACAGTCCCACACACACACACACAGACTCTCACTGGGTACAGTCCCATACACACACACACAAAATCTCACTGGGGTACAGTCCCACACACACACACAGACTCTCACTGGGGTACAGTCCCACACACACACACTCACACACAGACTCTCACTGGGGTACTGGCCCATACACACACACTGACTCTCACTGGGGTACAGTCCCACACACACACACACACACACACACACACAGACTATCACTGGGGAACAGTCCCACACACACACAGACTCTCACTGGGGTACAGTCCCACACACACACTCACACACACACACACTCTCACTGGGGTACAGTCCCACACACACACAGACTCTCACTGGGGTACAGTCCCACACACACACACACAGACTCTCACTGGGTTACAGTCCCACAAACACACACAGACTCTCACTGGGGTACAGTCCCACACACACACACACAGACTCTCACTGGGGTACAGTCCCACACACACACTCACACACAGACTATCACTGGGGTATAGTCCCACACACACAAAGACTCTCACTGGGGTACAGTCCCACAGACTCACACAGAGACTCTCACTGGGGTACAGTCCCACACACACACTCACACACAGACTATCACTGGGGTACAGTCCCACACACACACACAGACTCTCACTGGGGTACAGTCCCACAGACTCACACAGAGACTCTCACTGGGGTACAGTCCCACACACACACTCACACACAGACTATCACTGGGGTACAGTCCCCCCCACACACACACACAGACTCTCACTGGGGTACAGTCCCACACACACACAGACTCTCACTGGGGTACAGTCCCACACACACACACAGACTCTCACTGGGGTACAGTCCCCCACACACACACACAGACTCTCACTGGGGTACAGTCCCACACACACACACACACAGACTCTCACTGGGGTACAGTCCCACACACACGCACAGACTCTCACTGGGGTACAGTCCCACACACACACACACACACACACACACAGACTCTCACTGGGGTACAGTCCCCCCCCCACCCACAGACTCTCACTGGGGTACAGTCCCACACACACGCACAGACTCTCACTGGGGTACAGTCCCACACACACACACACACACACACACACACACAGACTCTCACTGGGGTACAGTCCCCCCCCCACACACAGACTCTCACTGGGGTACAGTCCCACACACACACACACACACACACAGACTCTCACTGGGGTACTGTCCCACACACACACACAGACTCTCACTGGGGTACAGTCCCCCCCACACACACACAGACTCTCACTGGGGTACAGTCCCACACACACACACACAGACTCTCACTGGGGTACAGTCCCATACACACACACACAAACTCTCACTGGGGTACAGTCCCACACACACACACAGACTCTCACTGGGGTACAGTCCCACACACACACACACACACACACACACAGACTATCACTGGGGAACAGTCCCACACACACACAGACTCTCACTGGGGTACAGTCCCACACACACACTCACACAGACACACACTCTCACTGGGGTACAGTCCCACACACACACTGACTCTCACTGGGGTGCAGTCCCACACATGCACACAGACTCTCACTGGGGTACAGTCCCACACACACACACACAGACTCTCACTGGGGTACAGTCCCACACACACACACACAGACTCTCACTGGGGTACAGTCCCACACACACACACAGACTCTCACTGGGGTACAGTCCCACACACACACAGACAGACTCTCACTGGGGTACAGTCCCACACGCACACACACACACACACACAGACTATCACTGGGGAACAGTCCCACACACACACAGACTCTCACTGGAGTACAGTCCCACACACACACACACACACAGAGACTCTCACTGGGGTACAGTCCCACACACACACACACACAGACTCTCACTGGGGTACAGTCCCACACACACACACAGACTATCACTGGGGAACAGTCCCACACACACACACTGACTCTCACTGGGGTACAGTCCTCCACACATCACACAGACACTCTCACTGGGGTACAGTCCCACACACACACACACACAGAGACTCTCACTGGGGTACAGTCCCACACACACACACACAGGCTCTCACTGGGGTACAGTCCCACACGCACACAGACTCTCACTGGGGTACAGTCCCACACACACACACAGACTCTCACTGGGGTACAGTCCCCCCCACACACACAGACTCTCACTGGGGTACAGTCCCACACACACACACACAGACTCTCACTGGGGTACAGTCCCACACACACACACAGACTCTCACTGGGGTACAGTCCCACACACACACACACAGACTCTCACTGGGGTACAGTCCCCCACACACGCACATACTCTCACTGGGGTATAGTCCCACACAAACTCACACAGGGACTCTCACTGGGGTACAGTCCCACACACACACTCACACACAGACTATCACTGGGGTACAGTCCCACACACACACAGAGACTCTCACTGGGGTACAGTCCCACACACACACAGACTCTCACTGGGGTACAGTCCCACACACACACAGACTCTCACTGGGGTACAGTCCCACACACACACAGACTCTCACTGGGGTACAGTCCCACACACACACACAGACTCTCACTGGCGTAAAGTCCCACACACACAGTCACACACAGACTATCACTGGGGTACAGTCCCACACACACACAGAGTCTCTCACTGGGGTACAGTCCCACACACACACTCACACACAGACTATCACTGGGGTACAGTCCCACACACACACAGACTCTCACTGGGGTACAGTCCCACCCACACACACACACAGACTCTCACTGGGGTACAGTCCCCCCCCCCACCCACAGACTCTCACTGGGGTACAGTCCCACACACACAGACTCTCACTGGGGTACTGTCCCATACACACACACACACACACAGACTCTCACTGGGGTACAGTCCCACACACACACACACAGACTCTCACTGGGGTACAGTCCCACACACACACACACAGACTCTCACTGGGGTACAGTCCCACACACACACACACAGACTCTCACTGGGGTACAGTCCCACACACACACACACACACACACACACAGAGACTATCACTGGGGAACAGTCCCACACACACACAGACTCTCACTGGAGTAGAGTCCCACACACACACACACAGACTCTCACTGGGGTACAGTCCCACACACACACACACACAGACTCTCACTGGGGTACAGTCCCACACACACACACACACAGAGACTCTCACTGGGGTACAGTCCCACACACACACACACAGGATCTCACTGGGGTACAGTCCCACACGCACACGGACTCTCACTGGGGTACAGTCCCACACACACACACAGACTCTCACTGGGGTACAGTCCCCCACACACACACAGACTCTCACTGGGGTACAGTCCCACACACACACACACAGACTCTCACTGGGGTACAGTCCCACACACACACACAGACTCTCACTGGGGTACAGTCCCACACACACACACACAGACTCTCACTGGGGTACAGTCCCCCACACACGCACATACTCTCACTGGGGTATAGTCCCACACACACTCACACAGGGACTCTCACTGGGGTACAGTCCCACACACACACTCACACACAGACTATCACTGGGGTACAGTCCCACACACACACAGAGACTCTCACTGGGGTACAGTCCCACACACACACACACAGACTCTCACTGGGGTACAGTCCCACACACACACACACACAGAGACTCTCACTGGGGTACAGTCCCACACACACACACAGACTCTCACTGGGGTACAGTCCCACACACACACACACAGACTCTCACTGGGGTACAGTCCCACACACACACACAGACTCTCACTGGGGTACAGTCCCACACACACACACACAGACTCTCACTGGGGTACAGTCCCACACGCACACACACACACACACACAGACTATCACTGGGGAACAGTCCCACACACACACAGACTCTCACTGGAGTACAGTCCCACACACACACACACACACAGAGACTCTCACTGGGGTACAGTCCCACACACACACACACACAGACTCTCACTGGGGTACAGTCCCACACACACACACAGACTATCACTGGGGAACAGTCCCACACACACACACTGACTCTCACTGGGGTACAGTCCTCCACACATCACACAGACACTCTCACTGGGGTACAGTCCCACACACACACACACACAGAGACTCTCACTGGGGTACAGTCCCACACACACACACACAGGCTCTCACTGGGGTACAGTCCCACACGCACACAGACTCTCACTGGGGTACAGTCCCACACACACACACAGACTCTCACTGGGGTACAGTCCCCCCCACACACACAGACTCTCACTGGGGTACAGTCCCACACACACACACACAGACTCTCACTGGGGTACAGTCCCACACACACACACAGACTCTCACTGGGGTACAGTCCCACACACACACACACAGACTCTCACTGGGGTACAGTCCCCCACACACGCACATACTCTCACTGGGGTATAGTCCCACACACACTCACACAGGGACTCTCACTGGGGTACAGTCCCACACACACACTCACACACAGACTATCACTGGGGTACAGTCCCACACACACACAGAGACTCTCACTGGGGTACAGTCCCACACACACACACACAGACTCTCACTGGGGTACAGTCCCACACACACACAGACTCTCACTGGGGTACAGTCCCACACACACACAGACTCTCACTGGGGTACAGTCCCACACACACACAGACTCTCACTGGGGTACAGTCCCACACACACACAGACTCTCACTGGGGTACAGTCCCACACACACACACAGACTCTCACTGGCGTAAAGTCCCACACACACAGTCACACACAGACTATCACTGGGGTACAGTCCCACACACACACAGAGTCTCTCACTGGGGTACAGTCCCACACACACACTCACACACAGACTATCACTGGGGTACAGTCCCACACACACACAGACTCTCACTGGGGTACAGTCCCACCCACACACACACACAGACTCTCACTGGGGTACAGTCCCCCCCCCCACCCACAGACTCTCACTGGGGTACAGTCCCACACACACAGACTCTCACTGGGGTACAGTCCCACACACACACACACAGACTCTCACTGGGGTACAGTCCCACACACACACACACAGACTCTCACTGGGGTACAGTCCCACACACACACACACAGACTCTCACTGGGGTACAGTCCCACACACACACACACACACACACACACACACAGAGACTATCACTGGGGAACAGTCCCACACACACACAGACTCTCACTGGAGTAGAGTCCCACACACACACACAGAGACTCTCACTGGGGTACAGTCCCACACACACACACACACAGACTCTCACTGGGGTACAGTCCCACACACACACACAGACTCTCACTGGGGTACAGTCCCACACACACTCACACAGACACTCTCACTGGGGTACAGTCCCACACACACTCACACAGACACTCTCACTGGGGTACAGTCCCACACACACACACACACAGAGACTCTCACTGGGGTACAGTCCCACACACACACACACAGGCTCTCACTGGGGTACAGTCCCACACGCACACAGACTCTCACTGGGGTACAGTCCCACACACACACACAGACTCTCACTGGGGTACAGTCCCCCACACACACACAGACTCTCACTGGGGTACAGTCCCACACACACACACACAGACTCTCACTGGGGTACAGTCCCACACACACACACAGACTCTTACTGGGGTACAGTCCCACACACACACACACAGACTCTCACTGGGGTACAGTCCCCCACACACGCACATACTCTCACTGGGGTATAGTCCCACACACACTCACACAGGGACTCTCACTGGGGTACAGTCCCACACACACACTCACACACAGACTATCACTGGGGTACAGTCCCACACACACACAGAGACTCTCACTGGGGTACAGTCCCACACACACACACACAGACTCTCACTGGGGTACAGTCCCACACACACACACACACAGAGACTCTCACTGGGGTACAGTCCCACACACACACAGACTCTCACTGCGGTACAGTCCCACACACACACACAGACTCTCACTGGCGTAAAGTCCCACACACACCGTCACACACAGACTATCACTGGGGTACAGTCCCACACACACACACACACACACACACACACCCACACAGAGACTCTCACTGGGGTACAGTCCCACACACACACACACACACACACAGACTCTCACTGGGGTACAGTCCCCCCCCCCCCCCCACACACACACACAGACTCTCACTGTGGTACAGTCCCACAGACCCACACAGAGACTGTCACTGGGGTACAGTCCCACACACACACAGACTCTCACTGGGGTACAGTCCCACACACACACTGACTCTCACTGGGGTACAGTCCCACACACACACAAACAGACTCTCACTGGGGTACAGTCCCACACACACACAGACTCTCACTGGGGTACAGTCCCACACACTCACACAGAGACACTCACTGGGGTACAGTCCCACACACACACACAGTCTATCACTGGGGAACAGTCCCACACGCACACACTGACTCTCACTGGGGTACAGTCCCACACACACACTCAGACTCTCACTGGGGTACAGTCCCACACACACACACACACACAGACTCTCACTGGGGTACAGTCCCACACACACACACACACACACACACACAGACTCTCACTGGGGTACAGTCCCACACACACTCACACAGACACTCTCACTGGGGTACAGTCCCACACCCACACACACACACAGACTCTCACTGGGGTACAGTCCCACACACACACAGACTCTCACTGGGGTACAGTCCCACTCACACACACACACAGACTCTCACTGGGGTCCAGTCCCACACACACACGCACAGACTCTCACTGGGGTACAGTCCCACACACACCCACACACACACACACAGACTCTCACTGGGGTACAGTCCCCCCCCCACACACACACACACAGACTCCCACTGTGGTACAGTCCCACACACACACGCACACACAGACTCTCACTGGGGTACAGTCCCACACACACACGCACACGCACACACAGACTCTCACTGGGGTACAGTCCCACACACATACACAGACTCCCACTGTGGTACAGTCCCCCACACACACACACACACACAGACTCCCACTGGGGTACAGTCCCACACACACACACAGAGACTCTCACTGGTGTACAGTCCCTCACACACACACAGACTCTCACTGGGGTACAGTCCCACAAACACACACACAGACTCTCACTGGGGTACAGTCCCACACACACGCACAGACTCTCACTGGGGTACAGTCCCACACACACACACACACACACACAGACTCTCACTGGGGTACAGTCCCCCCCCCCACACACACACAGACTCCCACTGTGGTACAGTCCCACACACACACACTGACTCTCACTGGGGTACAGTCCCACAAACACACACACAGACTCTCACTGGGGTACAGTCCCACACACACGCACAGACTCCCACTGGGGTACAGTCCCACACACACACACACACAGACTCTCACTGGGGTACAGTCCCACACACACACACACAGACTCTCACTGGGGTACAGTCCCACACACACACACACACAGACTCTCACTGGGGTACAGTCCCATACACACACACACAGACTCTCACTGGGGTACAGTCCCACACACACACACAGACTCTCACTGGGGTACAGTCCCACACACACACACACAGACTCTCACTGGGGTACAGTCCCACACACATGCACAGACTCTCACTGGGGTACAGTCCCACACACACACACAGACTCTCACTGGGGTACAGTCCCACACACACACAGACTCTCACTGGGGTACAGTCCCACACACACACAGACTCTCACTGGGGTACAGTCCCACACACACACAGACTCTCACTGGGGTACAGTCCCACACACACACACAGACTCTCACTGGCGTAAAGTCCCACACACACAGTCACACACAGACTATCACTGGGGTACAGTCCCACACACACACAGAGTCTCTCACTGGGGTACAGTCCCACACACACACTCACACACAGACTATCACTGGGGTACAGTCCCACACACACACAGACTCTCACTGGGGTACAGTCCCACCCACACACACACACAGACTCTCACTGGGGTACAGTCCCCCCCCCCCACCCACAGACTCTCACTGGGGTACAGTCCCACACACACAGACTCTCACTGGGGTACTGTCCCATACACACACACACACACACAGACTCTCACTGGGGTACAGTCCCACACACACACACACAGACTCTCACTGGGGTACAGTCCCACACACACACACACAGACTCTCACTGGGGTACAGTCCCACACACACACACACAGACTCTCACTGGGGTACAGTCCCACACACACACACACACACACACACACAGAGACTATCACTGGGGAACAGTCCCACACACACACAGACTCTCACTGGAGTAGAGTCCCACACACACACACAGAGACTCTCACTGGGGTACAGTCCCACACACACACACACACAGACTCTCACTGGGGTACAGTCCCACACACACACAGACTCTCACTGGGGTACAGTCCCACACACAGACTCTCACTGGGGTACAGTCCCACACACACTCACACAGACACTCTCACTGGGGTACAGTCCCACACACACTCACACAGACACTCTCACTGGGGTACAGTCCCACACACACACACACACAGAGACTCTCACTGGGGTACAGTCCCACACACACACACACAGGCTCTCACTGGGGTACAGTCCCACACGCACACAGACTCTCACTGGGGTACAGTCCCACACACACACACAGACTCTCACTGGGGTACAGTCCCCCACACACACACAGACTCTCACTGGGGTACAGTCCCACACACACACACACAGACTCTCACTGGGGTACAGTCCCACACACACACACAGACTCTCACTGGGGTACAGTCCCACACACACACACACAGACTCTCACTGGGGTACAGTCCCCCACACACGCACATACTCTCACTGGGGTATAGTCCCACACACACTCACACAGGGACTCTCACTGGGGTACAGTCCCACACACACACTCACACACAGACTATCACTGGGGTACAGTCCCACACACACACAGAGACTCTCACTGGGGTACAGTCCCACACACACACACACAGACTCTCACTGGGGTACAGTCCCACACACACACACACACAGAGACTCTCACTGGGGTACAGTCCCACACACACACACACACACAGACTCTCACTGCGGTACAGTCCCACACACACACACAGACTCTCACTGGCGTAAAGTCCCACACACACCGTCACACACAGACTATCACTGGGGTACAGTCCCACACACACACACACACACACACACCCACACAGAGACTCTCACTGGGGTACAGTCCCCCCCCCCCCCTCCCCCACACACACACACACAGACTCTCACTGTGGTACAGTCCCACAGACCCACACAGAGACTGTCACTGGGGTACAGTCCCACACACACACAGACTCTCACTGGGGTACAGTCCCACACACACACTGACTCTCACTGGGGTACAGTCCCACACACACACACACAGACTCTCACTGGGGTACAGTCCCACACACACACAGACTCTCACTGGGGTACAGTCCCACACACTCACACAGAGACACTCACTGGGGTACAGTCCCACACACACACACAGTCTATCACTGGGGAACAGTCCCACACGCACACACTGACTCTCACTGGGGTACAGTCCCACACACACACTCAGACTCTCACTGGGGTACAGTCCCACACACACACACACACACAGACTCTCACTGGGGTACAGTCCCACACACACACACACACACACACACACACACAGACTCTCACTGGTGTACAGTCCCACACACACTCACACAGACACTCTCACTGGGGTACAGTCCCACACCCACACACACACACAGACTCTCACTGGGGTACAGTCCCACACACACACAGACTCTCACTGGGGTACAGTCCCACTCACACACACACACAGACTCTCACTGGGGTCCAGTCCCACACACACACGCACAGACTCTCACTGGGGTACAGTCCCACACACACCCACACACACACACACAGACTCTCACTGGGGTACAGTCCCCCCCCCCCCACACACACACACAGATTCCCACTGTGGTACAGTCCCACACACACACGCACACACAGACTCTCACTGGGGTACAGTCCCACACACACACGCACACGCACACACAGACTCTCACTGGGGTACAGTCCCACACACATACACAGACTCCCACTGTGGTACAGTCCCCCACACACACACACACACACACAGACTCCCACTGGGGTACAGTCCCACACACACACACAGAGACTCTCACTGGTGTACAGTCCCTCACACACACACAGACTCTCACTGGGGTACAGTCCCACAAACACACACACAGACTCTCACTGGGGTACAGTCCCACACACACGCACAGACTCTCACTGGGGTACAGTCCCACACACACACACACACACACAGACTCTCACTGGGGTACAGTCCCCCCCCCCCACACACACACAGACTCCCACTGTGGTACAGTCCCACACACACACACTGACTCTCACTGGGGTACAGTCCCACACACACACACACACACAGACTCTCACTGGGGTACAGTCCCACACACACGCACAGACTCCCACTGGGGTACAGTCCCACACACACACACACAGACTCTCACTGGGGTACAGTCCCACACACACACACAGACTCTCACTGGGGTACAGTCCCACACACACACACACAGACTCTCACTGGGGTACAGTCCCACACACATGCACAGACTCTCACTGGGGTACAGTCCCACACACACACACAGACTCTCACTGGGGTACAGTCCCACACACACACAGACTCTCACTGGGGTACAGTCCCACACACACACAGACTCTCACTGGGGTACAGTCCCACACACACACAGACTCTCACTGGGGTACAGTCCCACACACACACAGACTCTCACTGGGGTACAGTCCCACACACACACACAGACTCTCACTGGCGTAAAGTCCCACACACACAGTCACACACAGACTATCACTGGGGTACAGTCCCACACACACACAGAGTCTCTCACTGGGGTACAGTCCCACACACACACTCACACACAGACTATCACTGGGGTACAGTCCCACACACACACAGACTCTCACTGGGGTACAGTCCCACCCACACACACACACACAGACTCTCACTGGGGTACAGTCCCCCCCCCCACCCACAGACTCTCACTGGGGTACAGTCCCACACACACAGACTCTCACTGGGGTACTGTCCCATACACACACACACACACACACAGACTCTCACTGGGGTCCAGTCCCACACACACACACACAGACTCTCACTGGGGTACAGTCCCACACACACACACACAGACTCTCACTGGGGTACAGTCCCACACACACACACAGACTCTCACTGGGGTACAGTCCCACACACACACACAGAGACTCTCACTGGGGTACAGTCCCACACACACACACACACACACACACAGAGACTATCACTGGGGAACTGTCCCACACACACACAGACTCTCACTGGAGTAGAGTCCCACACACACACACAGAGACTCTCACTGGGGTACAGTCCCACACACACACACACACACACACAGACTCTCACTGGGGTACAGTCACACACACACACACAGACTCTCACTGGGGTACAGTCCCACACACACTCACACAGACACTCTCACTGGGGTACAGTCCCACACACACTCACACAGACACTCTCACTGGGGTACAGTCCCACACACACACACACACAGAGACTCTCACTGGGGTACAGTCCCACACACACACACACAGGCTCTCACTGGGGTACAGTCCCACACGCACACAGACTCTCACTGGGGTACAGTCCCACACACACACACAGACTCTCACTGGGGTACAGTCCCCCACACACACACAGACTCTCACTGGGGTACAGTCCCACACACACACACACAGACTCTCACTGGGGTACAGTCCCACACACACACACAGACTCTCACTGGGGTACAGTCCCACACACACACACACAGACTCTCACTGGGGTACAGTCCCCCACACACGCACATACTCTCACTGGGGTATAGTCCCACACACACTCACACAGGGACTCTCACTGGGGTACAGTCCCACACACACACTCACACACAGACTATCACTGGGGTACAGTCCCACACACACACAGAGACTCTCACTGGGGTACAGTCCCACACACACACACACAGACTCTCACTGGGGTACAGTCCCACACACACACACACACAGAGACTCTCACTGGGGTACAGTCCCACACACACACACACACACACACAGACTCTCACTGCGGTACAGTCGCACACACACACACAGACTCTCACTGGCGTAAAGTCCCACACACACCGTCACACACAGACTATCACTGGGGTACAGTCCCACACACACACACACACACACACACACACACCCACACAGAGACTCTCACTGGGGTACAGTCCCACACACACACACACACACACACACACACACACACACACAGACTCTCACTGGGGTACAGTCCCCCCCCCCACACACACACACACAGACTCTCACTGTGGTACAGTCCCACAGACCCACACAGAGACTGTCACTGGGGTACAGTCCCACACACACACAGACTCTCACTGGGGTACAGTCCCACACACACACTGACTCTCACTGGGGTACAGTCCCACACACACACACACAGACTCTCACTGGGGTACAGTCCCACACACACACAGACTCTCACTGGGGTACAGTCCCACACACTCACACAGAGACACTCACTGGGGTACAGTCCCACACACACACACAGTCTATCACTGGGGAACAGTCCCACACGCACACACTGACTCTCACTGGGGTACAGTCCCACACACACACTCAGACTCTCACTGGGGTACAGTCCCACACACACACACACACAGAGACTCTCACTGGGGTACAGTCCCACACACACACACACACACACACAGACTCTCACTGGTGTACAGTCCCACACACACTCACACAGACACTCTCACTGGGGTACAGTCCCACACACACACACACACACAGACTCTCACTGGGGTACAGTCCCACACACACACAGACTCTCACTGGGGTACAGTCCCACTCACACACACACACAGACTCTCACTGGGGTACAGTCCCACACACCCACGCACAGACTCTCACTGGGGTACAGTCCCACACACACACACACACACACACACAGACTCTCACTGGGGTACAGTCCCCCCCCCACACACACACACACAGACTCCCACTGTGGTACAGTCCCACACACACACGCGCACACAGACTCTCACTGGGGTACAGTCCCACACACACACGCACACGCACACACAGACTCTCACTGGGATACAGTCCCACACACATACACAGACTCCCACTGTGGTACAGTCCCCCCCACACACACACACACACAGACTCCCACTGGGG
This sequence comes from Chiloscyllium punctatum, assembly GCF_047496795.1. NCBI lineage: Eukaryota > Metazoa > Chordata > Chondrichthyes > Orectolobiformes > Hemiscylliidae > Chiloscyllium > Chiloscyllium punctatum. The sequence goes on along the minus strand of NC_092759.1, from coordinate 20,793,639 downwards.
TACAGTCCCACACACACACACAGAGACTCTCACTGGTGTACAGTCCCTCACACACACACAGACTCTCACTGGGGTACAGTCCCACAAACACACACACAGACTCTCACTGGGGTACAGTCCCACACACACGCACAGACTCTCACTGGGGTACAGTCCCACACACACACACACACACACACAGACTCTCACTGGGGTTCAGTCCCCCCCCCCCCCCCACACACACACAGACTCCCACTGTGGTACAGTCCCACACACACACACTGACTCTCACTGGGGTACAGTCCCACAAACACACACACAGTCTCTCACTGGGGTACAGTCCCACACACACGCACACACTCCCACTGGGGTACAGTCCCACACACACACACACACAGACTCTCACTGGGGTACAGTCCCACACACACACACACAGACTCTCACTGGGGTACAGTCCCACACACACACACACACAGTCTCTCACTGGGGTACAGTCCCATACACACACACACAGACTCTCACTGGGGTACAGTCCCACACACACACACAGACTCTCACTGGGGTACAGTCCCACACACACACACACAGACTCTCACTGGGGTACAGTCCCACACACATGCACAGACTCTCACTGGGGTACAGTCCCACACACACACACAGACTCTCACTGGGGTACAGTCCCCCCCCCACACACAGACTCTCACTGGGGTACAGTCCCACACACACACACACACACACACACACACACACACACACAGACTCTCACTGGGGTACTGTCCCATACACACACACAGACTCTCACTGGGGTACAGTCCCACACACACACACACACACACACACACTGACTCTCACTGGGGTGCTGTCCCACACATGCACACACACACACACACACACACAGACTATCACTGGGGAACAGTCCCACACACACACAGACTCTCACTGGGGTACAGTCCCACACACATACTCACACACACACACACTCTCACTGGGGTACAGTCCCACACACACACAGACTCTCACTGGGGTACAGTCCCACACACACACACACAGACTCTCACTGGGTTACAGTCCCACAAACACACACAGACTCTCACTGGGGTACAGTCCCACACACACACAGACAGACTCTCACTGGGGTACAGTCCCACACACACACTCACACACAGACTATCACTGGGGCATAGTCCCACACACACAAAGACTCTCACTGGGGTACAGTCCCACAGACTCACACAGAGACTCTCACTGGGGTACAGTCCCACACACACACTCACACACAGACTATCACTGGGGTACAGTCCCACACACACACACACAGACTCTCACTGGGGTACAGTCCCACAGACTCACACAGAGACTCTCACTGGGGTACAGTCCCACACACACACACAGACACTCACTGGGGTACAGTCCCACACACACACACACAGACTCTCACTGGGGTACAGTCCCACACACACACAGACTCTCACTGGGGTACAGTCCCACACACACACACAGACTCTCACTGGGGTACTGTCCCCCACACACACACACAGACTCTCACTGGGGTACAGTCCCACACACACACACACACAGACTCTCACTGGGGTACAGTCCCACACACACACACAGACTCTCACTGGGGTACAGTCCCACACACACAGACACAGACTCTCACTGGGGTACAGTCCCACACACACGCACAGACTCTCACTGGGGTACAGTCCCACACACACACACACACACACACACACAGACTCTCACTGGGGTACAGTCCCACACACACACCCACAGACTCTCACTGGGGTACAGTCCCACACACACACACAGACTCTCACTGGGGTACAGTCCCCCCCCCCCCACACACACACAGACTCTCTCTGGGGTACAGTCCCACACACACACACACACAGACTCTCACTGGGGTACAGTCCCACACACACACAGACTCTCACTGGTGTACAGTCCCACACACACACACACACTCTCACTGGGGTACAGTCCCACACACAGACTCACACACAGACTATCACTGGGGTATAGTCCCACACACAAAGACTCTCACTGGGGTACAGTCCCACAGACTCACACAGAGACTCTCACTGGGGTACAGTCCCACACACACACTCACACACAGACTATCACTGGGGTACAGTCTCACACACACACACAGACTCTCACTGGGGTGCAGTCCCACAGACTCACACAGAGACTCTCACTGGGGTACAGTCCCACACACACCCACAGACTCTCACTGGGGTACAGTCCCACACACACACACACACAGGCTCTCACTGGGGTACAGTCCCACACACACACAGACTCTCACTGGGGTACAGTCCCACACACACACAGACTATCACTGGGGTACAGTCCCACACACACACACACAGACTCTCACTGGGGTACAGTCCCACACACACACACACAGACTCTCACTGGGGTACAGTCCCATACACACACACACAGACTCTCACTGGGGTACAGTCCCACACACATGCACAGACTCTCACTGGGGTACAGTCCCACACACACACACACACACACACAGACTCTCACTGGGGTACAGTCCCCCCCCCACACACAGACTCTCACTGGGGTACAGTCCCACACACACACACACACACACACACAGACTCTCACTGGGGTACTGTCCCACACACACACACAGACTCTCACTGGGGTACAGTCCCACACACACACACACAGACTCTCACTGGGGTACAGTCCCACACACACACACACACACACACAGACTCTCACTGGGGTACTGTCCCGTACACACATACAGACTCTCACTGGGGTACAGTCCCACACACACACACACACACACACACTGACTCTCACTGGGGTGCAGTCCCACACATGCACACTGACTCTCACTGGGATACAGTCCCACACACACACACACACACACACACACACACACACACACACACACACAGACTATCACTGGGGAACAGTCCCACACACACACAGACTCTCACTGGGGTACAGTCCCACACACACACTCACACACACACACACTCTCACTGGGGTACAGTCCCACACACACACAGACTCTCACTGGGGTACAGTCCCACACACACACACACAGACTCTCACTGGGTTACAGTCCCACAAACACACACAGACTCTCACTGGGGTACAGTCCCATACACACACTCACACACAGACTCTCACTAGGGTACAGTCCCACACACACACAGACTATCACTGGGGTACAGTCCCACACACACACAGACTCTCACTGGGGTACAGTCCCACAGACTCACACAGAGACTCTCACTGGGGTACAGTCCCACACACACATTAACACACACACAGACTCTCACTGGGATACAGTCCCACACACACACAGACTCTCACTGGGGTACAGTCCCACACACACACACACAGACTCTCACTGGGGTACAGTCCCACACACACACAAACTCTCACTGGGGTACAGTCCCACGCACACACTCACACAGAGACTCTCAGTGGGGTACAGTCCCACACACACACTCACACACACACTGACTCTCACTGGGGTACAGTCCCACACACACACAGATTCTCACTGGGGTACAGTCCAACACACACACACATACACACACACAGACTCTCACTGGGGTACAGTCCCACACACAGACACACAGACTCTCCCTGGGGTATAGTCCCACACACACACAGACTCTCACTGGGGTACAGTCCCACACACACAGAGACTCTCACTGGGGTACAGTCCCACACACACACACACAGACTCTCACTGAGGTACAGTCCCACACACACACACACACACACACAGACTCTCACTGGGGTACAGTCCCACACACACACACACACAGAGACTCTCACTGGGGAACAGTCCCACACACACACACACAGACTCTCACTGGGGCACAGTCCCACACACACACACACTGACTCTCACTGGGGTACAATCCCACACACACACTCACACACAGACTATCACTGGGGTACAGTCCCCCACACACACAGACTCTCACTGTGGTACAGTCCTACAGACTCACACAGAGACTCTCACTGGGGTACAGTCCCACACACACACTGACTCTCACTGGGGTACAGTCCCACACACACTCACAGACTCTCACTGGGGTACAGTCCCACACACACACACACACACTGACTCTCACTGGGGTGCAGTCCCACACACACACACACACACACACACACACACTGACTCTCACTGGGGTGCAGTCCCACACACACACACACACACACACACACACTGACTCTCACTGGGGTACAGTCCCACACACACACACGCACACTCAGACTCTCACTGGGGTACAGTCCCACAGACACAGAGACTCTCACTGGGGTACAGCCCCCCACACACAGACTCTCACTGGGGTACAGTCCCACACACACACACACACACACACAGACTCTCACTGGGGTACAGTCCCCCACACACACAGACTCTCACTGGGGTACAGTCCCACACACACACACACACACACACACACACACACACACACATAGACTCTCACTGGGGTACAGTCCCACACACACACATAGACTCTCACTGGGGTACAGTCCCACACACACACAGAGACTCTTACTGGGGTACAGTCCCACACACACACACACACACATAGACTCTCACTGGGGTACAGTCCCACACACACACACACACACATAGACTCTCACTGGGGTACAGTCCCACACACACACAGAGACTCTCACTGGGGTACACTCCCACACACACACACACACACACACACATAGACTCTCACTGGGGTACAGTCCCACACACACACAGAGACTCTCACTGGGGTACAGTCCCACACACACACACACACACACACAGACTCTCACTGGGGTACAGTCCCACACACACACACACACACACGGACTCTCACTGGGGTACAGACCCCACACACACTCACAGACTCTCACTGGGGTACAGTCCCCCACACACACAGACTCTCACTGGGGTACAGTCCCACACACACACACACACACACACACACACACACACACACACACACAGACTCTCACTGGGGTACAGTCCCACACACACACAGAGACTCTCACTGGGGTACAGTCCCACACACACACAGAGACTCTCACTAGGGTACAGTCCCACACACACACACACACACACACACACACACACACACACACACACACACACACAGACTCTCACTGGGGTACAGTCCCACACACACACAGAGACTCTCACTGCGGTACAGTCCCACACACACACACACACACACACACACACACACACACACAGACTCTCACTGGGGTACAGTCCCCCCCACACACAGACTCTCACTGGGGTACAGTCCCACACACACACACACACACACACATAGACTCTCACTGGGGTACAGTCCCACACACACACAGAGACTCTCACTGGGGTACAGTCCCACACACACACAGACTCTCACTGGGGTACAGTCCCACACACACACAGAGACTCTCACTAGGGTACAGTCCCACACACACACACACACACACACACACACACACACACACACACACACAGACTCTCACTGGGGTACAGTCCCACACACACACAGAGACTCTCACTGCGGTACAGTCCCACACACACACACACACACACACACACACACACACACACACACACACACAGACTCTCACTGGGGTACAGTCCCCCCCACACACAGACTCTCACTGGGGTACAGTCCCACACACACACACACACACACACATAGACTCTCACTGGGGTACAGTCCCACACACACACATAGACTCTCACTGGGGTACAGTCCCACACACACACACACACACACATAGACTCTCACTGGGGTACAGTCCCACACACACACACACACAGATTCTCACTGGGGTACAGTCCCACACACACCCAGAGACTCTCACTGGGGTACAGTCCCCCCCACACACACAGACTCTCACTGGGGTACAGTCCCACACACACACAGAGACTATCACTGGGGTACAGTCCCACACACACACACACACTGACTCTCACTGGGGTACAGTCCCACACACACACACACACAGACTCTCACTGGGGTACAGTCCCCCCCACACACACAGACTCTCACTGGGGTACAGTCCCACACACACACACAGACTCTCACTGGGGTACAGTCCCATACACAAACACAGACTCTCACTGGGGTACAGTCCCACACACACACACACAGACTCTCACTGGGGTACAGCCCCCCCCACACAGACTCTCACTGGGGTACAGTCCCACACACACACACACACACACACAGACTCTCACTGGGGTACAGTCCCCCACACACACAGACTCTCACTGGGGTACAGTCCCACACACACACACACACACACACACACACACACACAGACTCTCACTGAGGTACAGTCCCACACACACACAGAGACTCTCACTGGGGTACAGTCCCACGCACACACAGAGACTCTCACTGGGGTACAGCCCCCCCCACACAGACTCTCACTGGGGTACAGTCCCACACACACACACACACACACACAGACTCTCACTGGGGTACAGTCCCCCACACACACAGACTCTCACTGGGGTACAGTCCCACACACACACACACACACACACACACACACACACAGACTCTCACTGAGGTACAGTCCCACACACACACAGAGACTCTCACTGGGGTACAGTCCCACACACACACACAGACTATCACTGGGGTACAGTCCCACACACACACACACACACACATAGACTCTCACTGGGGTACAGTCCCACACACACACACACAGATTCTCACTGGGGTACAGTCCCACACACACTCAGAGACTCTCACTGGGGTACAGTCCCCCACACACACACAGACTCTCACTGGGGTACAGTCCCACACACACACAGAGACTCTCACTGGGGTACAGTCGCACACACACACACACACACACACACTGACTCTCACTGGGGTACAGTCCCACACACACACACACACAGACTCTCACTGGGATACAGTCCCACACACACACAGACTCTCACTGGGGTACAGTCCCACACACACACACACAGACTCTCACTGGGGTACAGTCCCACACACACACAAACTCTCACTGGGGTACAGTCCCACACACACACTCACACACACACTGACTCTCACTGGGGTACAGTCCCACACACACACAGATTCTCACTGGGGTACAGTCGCACACACACACACACACTGACTCTCACTGGGGTACAGTCCCACACACACACACACAGAGAGACTCTCACTGGGGAACAGTCCCACACACACACACACAGACTCTCACTGGGGCACAGTCCCACACACACACACACACACTGACTCTCACTGGGGTACAATCCCACACACACACTCACACACAGACTATCACTGGGGTACAGTCCCACACACACACAGACTCTCACTGTGGTACAGTCCTACAGACTCACACAGAGACTCTCACTGGCGTACAGTCCCACACACACAGACTCTCACTGGGGTACAGTCCCACACACACACACAGACTCTCACTGGGGTACAGTCCCACACACACACTGACTCTCACTGGGGTACAGTCCCACACACACTCACAGACTCTCACTGGGGTACACTCCCACACACACACACACACAGACTCTCACTGGGGTACAGACCCCACACACACTCACAGACTCTCACTGGGGTACAGTCCCACACACACACACAGACTCTCACTGGGGTACAATCCCACACACACACACACACACACAGACTCTCACTGGGGTACAGTCCCACACACACACAGAGACTCTCACTGGGGTACAGTCCCACACACACACACACACACACACACACACACACACTGACTCTCACTGGGGTGCAGTCCCACACACACACACACACACACACACTGACTCTCACTGGGGTGCAGTCCCACACACACACACACACACACACACACACACACACACACACTGACTCTCACTGGGGTACAGTCCCACACACACACACACACACACTCAGACTCTCACTGGGGTACAGTCCCACAGACACAGAGACTCTCACTGGGGTACAGCCCCCCACACACAGACTCTCACTGGGGTACAGTCCCACACACACACACACACACACACAGACTCTCACTGGGGTAGAGTCCCCCACACACACAGACTCTCACTGGGGTACAGTCCCACACACACACACACACACACACATAGACTCTCACTGGGGTACAGTCCCACACACACACATAGACTCTCACTGGGGTACAGTCCCACACACACACAGAGACTCTCACTGGGGTACAGTCCCACACACACACACACACATAGACTCTCACTGGGGTACAGTCCCACACACACACATAGACTCTCACTGGGGTACAGTCCCACACACACACAGAGACTCTCACTGGGGTACACTCCCACACACACACACACACACACACACACACACATAGACTCTCACTGGGGTACAGTCCCACACACACACAGAGACTCTCACTGGGGTACAGTCCCACACACACACACACACTCACACATAGACTCTCACTGGGGTACAGTCCCACACACACACACACACACACACACGGACTCTCACTGGGGTACAGACCCCACACACACTCACAGACTCTCACTGGGGTACAGTCCCCCACACACACAGACTCTCACTGGGGTACAGTCCCACACACACACACACACACACACACACACACACACACACACACACATAGACTCTCACTGGGGTACAGTCCCACACACACACACAGACTCTCACTGGGGTACAGTCCCACACACACACAGAGACTCTCACTAGGGTACAGCCCCCCCCACACAGACTCTCACTGCAGTACAGTCCCACACACACACACACACACACAGACTCTCACTGGGGTACAGTCCCCCCCACACACAGACTCTCACTGGGGTACAGTCCCACACACACACACACACACACACACACACACACACATAGACTCTCACTGGGGTACAGTCCCACACACACACAGAGACTCTCACTGGGGTACAGTCCCACACACACACAGAGACTCTCACTGGGGTACAGTCCCACACACACACACACACACACACACAGACTCTCACTGGGGTACAGTCCCACACACACACACACACAGATTCTCACTGGGGTACAGTCCCACACACACCCAGAGACTCTCACTGGGGTACAGTCCCCCCCACACACACAGACTCTCACTGGGGTACAGTCCCACACACACACAGACTCTCACTGGGGTACAGTCCCACACACACACACACACTGACTCTCACTGGGGTACAGTCCCACACACACACACACACACAGACTCTCACTGGGGTACAGTCCCCCCCACACACACAGACTCTCACTGGGGTACAGTCCCACACACACACACAGACTCTCACTGGGGTACAGTCCCACACACAAACACAGACTCTCACTGGGGTACAGTCCCACGCACACACAGAGACTCTCACTGGGGTACAGCCCCCCCCACACAGACTCTCACTGGGGTACAGTCCCACACACACACACACACACACACAGACTCTCACTGGGGTACAGTCCCCCACACACACAGACTCTCACTGGGGTACAGTCCCACACACACACACACACACATAGACTCTCACTGGGGTACAGTCCCACACACACACAGAGACTCTCACTGGGGTACAGTCCCACACACACACAGAGACTATCACTGGGGTACAGTCCCACACACACACACACACACACATAGACTCTCACTGGGGTACAGTCCCACACACACACACACAGATTCTCACTGGGGTACAGTCCCACACACACACACACACACACACACATAGACTCTCACTGGGGTACAGTCCCACACACACACACACAGACTCTCACTGGGGTACAGCCCCCCCCACACAGACTCTCACTGGGGTACAGTCCCACACACACACACACACACACACAGACTCTCACTGGGGTACAGTCCCCCACACACACAGACTCTCACTGGGGTACAGTCCCACACACACACACACACACACACACACACACACACAGACTCACACTGAGGTACAGTCCCACACACACACAGAGACTCTCACTGGGGTACAGTCCCACGCACACACAGAGACTCTCACTGGGGTACAGCCCCCCCCACACAGACTCTCACTGGGGTACAGTCCCACACACACACACACACACACACAGACTCTCACTGGGGTACAGTCCCCCACACACACAGACTCTCACTGGGGTACAGTCCCACACACACACACACACACACACACACACACAGACTCTCACTGAGGTACAGTCCCACACACACACAGAGACTCTCACTGGGGTACAGTCCCACACACACACACAGACTATCACTGGGGTACAGTCCCACACACACACACACACACACATAGACTCTCACTGGGGTACAGTCCCACACACACACACACAGATTCTCACTGGGGTACAGTCCCACACACACTCAGAGACTCTCACTGGGGTACAGTCCCCCACACACACACAGACTCTCACTGGGGTACAGTCCCACACACACACAGAGACTCTCACTGGGGTACAGTCGCACACACACACACACACACTGACTCTCACTGGGGTACAGTCCCACACACACACACACACAGACTCTCACTGGGATACAGTCCCACACACACACAGACTCTCACTGGGGTACAGTCCCACACACACACACACAGACTCTCACTGGGGTACAGTCCCACACACACACAAACTCTCACTGGGGTACAGTCCCACACACACACTCACACACACACTGACTCTCACTGGGGTACAGTCCCACACACACACAGATTCTCACTGGGGTACAGTCGCACACACACACACACACACTGACTCTCACTGGGGTACAGTCCCACACACACACACACACAGAGACTCTCACTGGGGAACAGTCCCACACACACACACACAGACTCTCACTGGGGCACAGTCCCACACACACACACACTGACTCTCACTGGGGTACAATCCCACACACACACTCACACACAGACTATCACTGGGGTACAGTCCCACACACACACAGACTCTCACTGTGGTACAGTCCTACAGACTCACACAGAGACTCTCACTGGCGTACAGTCCCACACACACAGACTCTCACTGGGGTACAGTCCCACACACACACACAGACTCTCACTGGGGTACAGTCCCACACACACACTGACTCTCACTGGGGTACAGTCCCACACACACTCACAGACTCTCACTGGGGTACACTCCCACACACACACACACACAGACTCTCACTGGGGTACAGACCCCACACACACTCACAGACTCTCACTGGGGTACAGTCCCACACACACACACAGACTCTCACTGGGGTACAATCCCACACACACACACACACACACAGACTCTCACTGGGGTACAGTCCCACACACACACAGAGACTCTCACTGGGGTACAGTCCCACACACACACACACACACACACACACACACACACACACACTGACTCTCACTGGGGTGCAGTCCCACACACACACACACACACACACACTGACTCTCACTGGGGTGCAGTCCCACACACACACACACACACACACACACACACACACACACACTGACTCTCACTGGGGTACAGTCCCACACACACACACACACACACTCAGACTCTCACTGGGGTACAGTCCCACAGACACAGAGACTCTCACTGGGGTACAGCCCCCCACACACAGACTCTCACTGGGGTACAGTCCCACACACACACACACACACACAGACTCTCACTGGGGTAGAGTCCCCCACACACACAGACTCTCACTGGGGTACAGTCCCACACACACACACACACACACACATAGACTCTCACTGGGGTACAGTCCCACACACACACATAGACTCTCACTGGGGTACAGTCCCACACACACACAGAGACTCTCACTGGGGTACAGTCCCACACACACACACACACATAGACTCTCACTGGGGTACAGTCCCACACACACACATAGACTCTCACTGGGGTACAGTCCCACACACACACAGAGACTCTCACTGGGGTACACTCCCACACACACACACACACACACACATAGACCCTCACTGGGGTACAGTCCCACACACACACAGAGACTCTCACTGGGGTACAGTCCCACACACACACACACACTCACACATAGACTCTGACTGGGGTACAGTCCCACACACACACACACACACACACACGGACTCTCACTGGGGTACAGACCCCACACACACTCACAGACTCTCACTGGGGTACAGTCCCCCACACACACAGACTCTCACTGGGGTACAGTCCCACACACACACACACACACACACACACACACACACATAGACTCTCACTGGGGTACAGTCCCACACACACACACAGACTCTCACTGGGGTACAGTCCCACACACACACAGAGACTCTCACTAGGGTACAGCCCCCCCCACACAGACTCTCACTGCAGTACAGTCCCACACACACACACACACACACAGACTCTCACTGGGGTACAGTCCCCCCCACACACAGACTCTCACTGGGGTACAGTCCCACACACACACACACACACACACACACACACATAGACTCTCACTGGGGTACAGTCCCACACACACACAGAGACTCTCACTGGGGTACAGTCCCACACACACACAGAGACTCTCACTGGGGTACAGTCCCACACACACACACACACACACACACACAGACTCTCACTGGGGTACAGTCCCACACACACACACACACACAGATTCTCACTGGGGTACAGTCCCACACACACCCAGAGACTCTCACTGGGGTACAGTCCCCCCCACACACACAGACTCTCACTGGGGTACAGTCCCACACACACACAGACTCTCACTGGGGTACAGTCCCACACACACACACACACTGACTCTCACTGGGGTACAGTCCCACACACACACACACACACAGACTCTCACTGGGGTACAGTCCCCCCCACACACACAGACTCTCACTGGGGTACAGTCCCACACACACACACAGACTCTCACTGGGGTACAGTCCCACACACAAACACAGACTCTCACTGGGGTACAGTCCCACGCACACACAGAGACTCTCACTGGGGTACAGCCCCCCCCACACAGACTCTCACTGGGGTACAGTCCCACACACACACACACACACACACAGACTCTCACTGGGGTACAGTCCCCCACACACACAGACTCTCACTGGGGTACAGTCCCACACACACACACACACACATAGACTCTCACTGGGGTACAGTCCCACACACACACAGAGACTCTCACTGGGGTACAGTCCCACACACACACAGAGACTATCACTGGGGTACAGTCCCACACACACACACACACACACATAGACTCTCACTGGGGTACAGTCCCACACACACACACACAGATTCTCACTGGGGTACAGTCCCACACACACACACACACACACACACACATAGACTCTCACTGGGGTACAGTCCCACACACACACACACACACACACATAGACTCTCACTGGGGTACAGTCCCACACACACACACACAGACTCTCACTGGGGTACAGTCCCCCCCACACACACAGACTCTCACTGGGGTACAGTCCCACACACACACTCAGACTCTCACTGGGGTACAGTCCCACACACACACACACACACACACACATAGACTCTCACTGGGGTACAGTCCCACACACACACACACACAGACTCTCACTGGGGTACAGTCCCACACACACACAGAGACTCTCACTGGGGTACAGTCCCACACACACACACACACACACAGACAGACTCTCACTGGGGTACAGTCCCACACACACACTGACTCTCACTGGGCTGCAGTCCCACACACACACACTGACTCTCACTGGGGTACAGTCCCACACACACACTGACTCTCACTGGGGTACAGTCCCACACACACACACACTGACTCTCACTGGCGTACAGTCCCACACACACACACACAGACTCTCACTGGGGTACAGTCCCACACACACACACACACACACACACACACTCTCACTGGGGTACAGTCCCACACACACACACACAGACTCTCACTGGGGTACAGTCCCACACATACATACACACACACACACACACACACACATACACAGAGACTCTCACTGGGGTACAGTCCCACACACACATAGACTCTCACTGGGGTACAGTCCCACACACACACACTGACTCTCACTGGGGTACAGTCCCACAGACTCACACAGAGACTCTCACTGGGGTACAGTCCCACACACACACTCACACAGAGACTATCACTGGGGTACAGTCCCACAGACTCACACAGAGACTCTCACTGGGGTTCAGTCCCACACACACACTCACACACAGACTCTCACTGGGGTACAGTCCCACAGACTCACACAGAGACTCTCACTGGGGTACAGTCCCACACACACACTCACACACAGACTATCACTGGGGTACAGTCCCACAGACTCACACAGAGACTCTCACTGGGGTACAGTCCCACACACACACACAGACTCTCACTGGGGTACAGTCCCACACACAAACACAGACTCTCACTGGGGTACAGTCCCACGCACACACAGAGACTCTCACTGGGGTACAGCCCCCCCCCACACAGACTCTCACTGGGGTACAGTCCCACACACACACACACACACACACAGACTCTCACTGGGGTACAGTCCCCCACACACACAGACTCTCACTGGGGTACAGTCCCACACACACACACACACACACACAGACTCTCACTGGGGTACAGTCCCCCACACACACAGACTCTCACTGGGGTACAGTCCCACACACACACAGAGACTCTCACTGGGGTACAGTCCCACACACACACAGAGACTATCACTGGGGTACAGTCCCACACACACACACACACACATAGACTCTCACTGGGGTACAGTCCCACACACACACACACAGATTCTCACTGGGGTACAGTCCCACACACACACACACACACACATAGACTCTCACTGGGGTACAGTCCCACACACACACACACACACACACATAGACTCTCACTGGGGTACAGTCCCACACACACACACACAGACTCTCACTGGGGTACAGTCCCACACACACACAGAGACTCTCACTGGGGTACAGTCGCACACACACACACACACACTGACTCTCACTGGGGTACAGTCCCACACACACACACACACAGACTCTCACTGGGGTACAGTCCCCCCCACACACACAGACTCTCACTGGGGTACAGTCCCACACACACACTCAGACTCTCACTGGGGTACAGTCCCACACACACACACAAACACACACATAGACTCTCACTGGGGTACAGTCCCACACACACACACACAGACTCTCACTGGGGTACAGTCCCACACACACACAGAGACTCTCACTGGGGTACAGTCCCACACACACACACACACACACAGACAGACTCTCACTGGGGTACATTCCCACACACACACTGACTCTCACTGGGCTGCAGTCCCACACACACACACTGACTCTCACTGGGGTACAGTCTCACACACACACACTGACTCTCACTGGGGTACAGTCCCACACACACACACACACTGACTCTCACTGGCGTACAGTCCCACACACACACACACAGACTCTCACTGGGGTACAGTCACACACACACACACACACACACACACACACACACACACACACACACACTCTCACTGGGGTACAGTCCCACACACACACACACAGACTCTCACTGGGGTACAGTCCCACACACACACACACAGACTCTCACTGGGGTACAGTCCCACACACACAGAGACTCTCACTGTGGTACAGTCCCACACATACATACACACACACACACACACATACACAGAGACTCTCACTGGGGTACAGTCCCACACACACATAGACTCTCACTGGGGTACAGTCCCACACACCACACACACACACTGACTCTCACTGGGGTACAGTCCCACAGACTCACACAGAGACTCTCACTGGGGTACAGTCCCACACACACACTCACACAGAGACTATCACTGGGGTACAGTCCCACAGACTCACACAGAGACTCTCACTGGGGTTCAGTCCCACACACACACTCACACACAGACTCTCACTGGGGTACAGTCCCACAGACTCACACAGAGACTCTCACTCGGGTACAGTCCCACACACACACTCACACACAGACTATCACTGGGGTACAGTCCCACACACACACTGACTCTCACTGGGGTACAGTCCCACAGACTCACACAGAGACTCTCACTGGGGTACAATCCCACACACACACACACACATGCTGACTCTCACTGGGGTACAGTCCCACACACAGAGACTCTGACTGGGGTACAGTCCCACTCACACACACGCTTACTCTCACTGGGGTACAGTCCCACACACACACTCACACAGAGACTCTCACTGGGGTACCGTCCCACACACACACTCACACACACACTGACTCTCACTGGGGTACAGTCCCACACACACACACACAGACTCTCACTGGGGTACAGTCCCACACACACACACACAGACTCTCACTGGGGTACAGTCCCACACACATGCACAGACTCTCACTGGGGTACAGTCCCACACACACACACACACACACACACACACACACACACACACACAGACTCTCACTGGGGTACAGTCCCCCCCACACACACAGACTCTCACTGGGGTACAGTCCCACACACACACACACACACACACACACACACACAGAGACTCTCACTGGGGTACAGTCCCACACACACACAGACTCTCACTGGGGTACAGTCCCACACACACACAGACTCTCACTGGGGTACAGTCCCACACACACACTCACACACAGACTCTCACTGGGGTACAGTCCCACACACACACAGACTATCACTGGGGTACAGTCCCACACACACACAGACTCTCACTGGGGTACAGTCCTACAGACTCACACAGAGACTCTCACTGTGGTACAGTCCCACACACACATTCACACACACACAGACTCTCACTGGGATACAGTCCCACACACACACAGACTCTCACTGGGGTACAGTCCCACACACACACACACAGACTCTCACTGGGGTACAGTCCCACACACACACAGACTCTCACTGGGGTACAGTCCCACACACACACACACACAGACTCTCACTGGGGTACAGTCCCACACACACACACACAGACTCTCACTGGGGTACAGTCCCACACACACACACACAGACTCTCACTGGGGTACAGTCCCACACACACACTCACACAGAGACTCTCACTGGGGTACAGTCCCACACACACACACAGACTCTCAGTGGGGTACAGTCCCACACACACACACACAGACTCTCACTGGGGTACAGTCCCACAAACACACACAGACTCTCACTGGGATACAGTCCCACACACACGCACAGACTCTCAGTGGGGTACAGTCCCACACACACACACACAGACTCTCACTGGGGTACAGTCCCACAAACACACACAGACTATCACTGGGGTACAGTCCCACACACACACTGACTCTCACTGGGGTACAGTCCCACAGACTCACACAGAGACTCTCACTGGGGTACAATCCCACACACACACACACACATGCTGACTCTCACTGGGGTACAGTCCCACACACACAGACTCTGACTGGGGTACAGTCCCACTCACACACACGCTTACTCTCACTGGGGTACAGTCCCACACACACACTCACACAGAGACTCTCACTGGGGTACCGTCCCACACACACACTCACACACACACTGACTCTCACTGGGGTACAGTCCCACACACACACACACAGACTCTCACTGGGGTACAGTCCCACACACATGCACAGACTCTCACTGGGGTACAGTCCCACACACACACACACACACACACACACACACACAGACTCTCACTGGGGTACAGTCCCCCCCACACACACAGACTCTCACTGGGGTACAGTCCCACACACACACACACACACACACACACACACACAGACTCTCACTGGGGTACAGTCCCACACACACACAGACTCTCACTGGGGTACAGTCCCACACACACACAGACTCTCACTGGGGTACAGTCCCACACACACACTCACACACAGACTCTCACTGGGGTACAGTCCCACACACACACAGACTATCACTGGGGTACAGTCCCACACACACACAGACTCTCACTGGGGTACAGTCCTACAGACTCACACAGAGACTCTCACTGTGGTACAGTCCCACACACACATTCACACACACACAGACTCTCACTGGGATACAGTCCCACACACACACAGACTCTCACTGGGGTACAGTCCCACACACACACACACAGACTCTCACTGGGGTACAGTCCCACACACACACAGACTCTCACTGGGGTACAGTCCCACACACACACACACACAGACTCTCACTGGGTTACAGTCCCACACACACACACACAGACTCTCACTGGGGT
This sequence comes from Chiloscyllium punctatum, assembly GCF_047496795.1. NCBI lineage: Eukaryota > Metazoa > Chordata > Chondrichthyes > Orectolobiformes > Hemiscylliidae > Chiloscyllium > Chiloscyllium punctatum. The sequence continues at coordinate 20,775,406 of NC_092759.1, read as the reverse complement.
ACAGTCCCACACACACACACACACAGACTCTCACTGGGGTACAGTCCCACACACACACTCACACAGAGACTCTCACTGGGGTACAGTCCCACACACACACACAGACTCTCAGTGGGGTACAGTCCCACACACACACACACAGACTCTCACTGGGGTACAGTCCCACAAACACACACAGACTCTCACTGGGATACAGTCCCACACACACGCACAGACTTTCACTGGGGTACAGTCCCACACACACACACACACACACACACACACACAGACTCTCACTGGGGTACAGTCCCCCCCACACACACAGACTATCACTGGGGAACAGTCCCACACACACACGCACACACAGACTCCCACTGTGGTACAGTCCCACACACACACGCACACACAGACTCTCACTGGGGTACAGTCCCACACACACACGCACACACAGACTCTCACTGGGGTACAGTCCCACACACACACGCACACGCACACACAGACTCTCACTGAGGTACAGTCCCACACACATACACACACAGACTCCCACTGTGGTACAGTCCCACACACACACACACACACACACAGACTCTCACTGGAGTACAGTCCCACACACACACACACACACAGACTCTCACTGGGGTACAGTCCCACACACACACGCACACGCACACACAGACTCTCACTGGGGTACAGTCCGACACACATACACACACAGACTCCCACTGTGGTACAGTCCCACACACACACACACACACACAGACTCTCACTGGAGTACAGTCCCACACACACACACACACAGAGACTCTCACTGGGGTACAGTCCCACACACACACACGCACAGACTCTCACAGGGGTACAGTCCCACACACGCACCCACACACAGTCTCTCACTGGGGTACAGTCCCACACACACACTCACCCACAGACTATCACTGGGGTATAGTCCCACACACACAAAGACTCTCACTGGGGTACACTCCCACACACACACACACAGACTCTCACTGGGGTACAGTCCCACACACACACACACACAGACTCTCACTGGGGTACAGTCCCACACACACGCACAGACTCTCACTGGGGTACAGTCCCACACACACACACACACACACACACACACACACACACACAGAGACTCTCACTGGGGTACAGTCCCCCCCACACACACAGACTCTCACTGGGGTACAGTCCCACTCACACACACACACACACACAGACTCTCACTGGGGTACAGTCCCACACACACACAGACTCTCACTGGGGTACAGTCCCACACACACACAGACTCTCACTGGGGTACAGTCCCACACACACACTCACACACAGACTCTCACTGGGGTACAGTCCCACACACACACAGACTATCACTGGGGTACAGTCCCACACACACACAGACTCTCACTGGGGTACAGTCCTACAGACTCACACAGAGACTCTCACTGGGGTACAGTCCCTCACACACAGACTCTCACTGGGGTACAGTCCCACACACACACAGACTATCACTGGGGTACAGTCCCACACACACACAGACTCTCACTGGGGTACAGTCCTACAGACTCACACAGAGACTCTCACTGGGGTACAGTCCCTCACACACAGACTCTCACTGGGGTACAGTCCCACACACACACAGACTATCACTGGGGTACAGTCCCACACACACACAGACTCTCACTGGGGTACAGTCCTACAGACTCACACAGAGACTCTCACTGGGGTACAGTCCCACACACACATTCACACACACACAGACTCTCACTGGGATACAGTCCCACACACACACAGACTCTCACTGGGGTACAGTCCCACACACACACACACACAGAGAGACTCTCACTGGGGAACAGTCCGACACACACACACACAGACTCTCACTGGGGTACAGTCCCACACACACACTCACACACACACTGACTCTCACTGGGGTACAGTCCCACACACACACAGATTCTCACTGGGGTACAGTCCAACACACACACACAGACTCTCACTGGGGTACAGCCCCACACACACACACACAGACTCTCCCTGGGGTATAGTCCCACACACACACAGACTCTCACTGGGGTACAGTCCCACACACACACACACAGACTCTCACTGAGGTACAGTCCCACACACACACACACACAGAGAGACTCTCACTGGGGAACAGTCCGACACACACACACACAGACTCTCACTGGGGCACAGTCCCACACACACATACACAGACTCTCACTGGGGTACAGTCCCACACACACACACACACAGAGACTCTCACTGGGGAACAGTCCGACACACACACACACAGACTCTCACTGGGGCACAGTCCTACAGACTCACACAGAGACTCTCACTGGCGTACAGTCCCACACACACAGACTCTCACTGGGGTACAGTCCCACACACACACACACACAGACTCTCACTGTGGTACAGTCCCACACACACACTGACTCTCACTGGGGTACAGTCCCACACACACACTCACACACAGACTCTCACTGGGGTACAGTCCCACACACACACAGACTATCACTGGGGTACAGTCCCACACACACACAGACTCTCACTGGGGTACAGTCCTACAGACTCACACAGAGACTCTCACTGGGGTACAGTCCCTCACACACAGACTCTCACTGGGGTACAGTCCCACACACACACAGACTATCACTGGGGTACAGTCCCACACACACACAGACTCTCACTGGGGTACAGTCCTACAGACTCACACAGAGACTCTCACTGGGGTACAGTCCCACACACACATTCACACACACACAGACTCTCACTGGGATACAGTCCCACACACACACAGACTCTCACTGGGGTACAGTCCCACACACACACACACAGAGACTCTCACTGGGGTACAGTCCCACACACACACAGACTCTCACTGGGGTACAGTCCCACACACACACACACACAGACACTCACTGGGGTACAGTCCCACACACACACACACACAGAGACTCTCACTGGGGAACAGTCCGACACACATACACACAGACTCTCACTGTGGTACAGTCCTACAGACTCACACAGAGACTCTCACTGGCGTACAGTCCCACACACACAGACTCTCACTGGGGTACAGTCCCACACACACACACACACAGACTCTCACTGTGGTACAGTCCCACACACACACTGACTCTCACTGGGGTACAGTCCCACACACACACTCACACACAGACTCTCACTGGGGTACAGTCCCACACACACACAGACTATCACTGGGGTACAGTCCCACACACACACAGACTCTCACTGGGGTACAGTCCTACAGACTCACACAGAGACTCTCACTGGGGTACAGTCCCTCACACACAGACTCTCACTGGGGTACAGTCCCACACACACACAGACTATCACTGGGGTACAGTCCCACACACACACAGACTCTCACTGGGGTACAGTCCTACAGACTCACACAGAGACTCTCACTGGGGTACAGTCCCACACACACATTCACACACACACAGACTCTCACTGGGATACAGTCCCACACACACACAGACTCTCACTGGGGTACAGTCCCACACACACACACACAGAGACTCTCACTGGGGTACAGTCCCACACACACACAGACTCTCACTGGGGTACAGTCCCACACACACACACACACAGACACTCACTGGGGTACAGTCCCACACACACACACACAGACTCTCACTGGGGTACAGTCCCACACACACACACAGACTCTCACTGGGGTACAGTCCCACACACACACACACAGACTCTCACTGGGGTACAGTCCCACAAACACACACAGACTCTCACTGGGATACAGTCCCACACACACACACACACAGACTCTCACTTGCGTACAGTCCCACACACACACACAGACTCTCACTGGGGTACAGTCCCACACACACACACACACACACACACACACACACAGACTCTCACTGGGGTACAGTCCCCCCCACACACACAGACTATCACTGGGGAACAGTCCCACACACACACGCACACACAGACTCCCACTGTGGTACAGTCCCACACACACACGCACACACAGACTCTCACTGGGGTACAGTCCCACACACACACGCATACACAGACTCTCACTGGGGTACAGTCCCACACACACACGCACACGCACACACAGACTCTCACTGAGGTACAGTCCCACACACATACACACACAGACTCCCACTGTGGTACAGTCCCACACACACACACACACACACAGACTCTCACTGGAGTACAGTCCCACACACACACACACACAGAGACTCTCACTGGGGTACAGTCCCACACACACACGCACACGCACACACAGAATCTCACTGGGGTACAGTCCGACACACATACACACACAGACTCCCACTGTGGTACAGTCCCACACACACACACACACACGCAGACTCTCACTGGAGTACAGTCCCACACACACACACACCCACAGACTCTCACTGGGGTACAGTCCCAAACACACACACGCACAAATTCTCACAGTGGTACAGTCCCACACACACACCCACACACAGAGACTCTCATTGGGGTACAGTCCCACACACACACTCACACACAGACTCTCACTGGGGTACAGTCCCACACACACACTCACCCACAGACTATCACTGGGGTATAGTCCCACACACACACACAGACTCTCACTGGGGTACAGTCCCACACACACACACACACAGACTCTCACTGGGGTACAGTCCCACACACACACACAGACTCTCACTGGGGTACAGTCCCACACACACACACACACACACACACACACACACACACAGACTCTCACTGGGGTACAGTCCCCCCCACACACACAGACTCTCACTGGGGTACAGTCCCACACACACACACACACACACACACAGACTCTCACTGGGGTACAGTCCCACACACACACAGACTCTCACTGGGGTACAGTCCCACACACACACAGACTCTCACTGGGGTACAGTCCCACACACACTCATACACAGACTCTCACTGGGGTACAGTCCCACACACACACAGACTATCACTGGGGTACAGTCCCACACACACACAGACTCTCACTGGGGTACAGTCCCACAGACTCACACAGAGACTCTCACTGGGGTACAGTCCCACACACACATTAACACACACACAGACTCTCACTGGGGTACAGTCCCACACACACACACACAGACTCTCACTGGGGTACAGTCCCACACACACACTCACACACACACTGACTCTCACTGGGGTACAGTCCCACACACACACAGATTCTCACTGGGGTACAGTCCAACACACACACACAGACTCTCACTGGGGTACAGCCCCACACACACACACACAGACTCTCCCTGGGGTATAGTCCCACACACACACAGACTCTCACTGGGGTACAGTCCCACACACACACACACAGACTCTCACTGAGGTACAGTCCCACACACACACACACACAGAGAGACTCTCACTGGGGAACAGTCCGACACACACACACACAGACTCTCACTGGGGCACAGTCCCACACACACATACACAGACTCTCACTGGGGTACAGTCCCACACACACACACACACAGAGACTCTCACTGGGGAACAGTCCGACACACACACACACAGACTCTCACTGGGGCACAGTCCCACACACACACACACTGACTCTCACTGGGGTACAATCCCACATACACACAGACTCTCACTGTGGTACAGTCCTACAGACTCACACAGAGACTCTCACTGGCGTACAGTCCCACACACACAGACTCTCACTGGGGTACAGTCCCACACACACACACACACAGACTCTCACTGTGGTACAGTCCCACACACACACTGACTCTCACTGGGGTACAGTCCCACACACACACTCACACACAGACTCTCACTGGGGTACAGTCCCACACACACACAGACTATCACTGGGGTACAGTCCCACACACACACAGACTCTCACTGGGGTACAGTCCTACAGACTCACACAGAGACTCTCACTGGGGTACAGTCCCACACACACATTCACACACACACAGACTCTCACTGGGATACAGTCCCACACACACACAGACTCTCACTGGGGTACAGTCCCACACACACACACACAAACTCTCACTGGGGTACAGTCCCACACACACACAGACTCTCACTGGGGTACAGTCCCACACACACACACAGACTCTCAGTGGGGTACAGTCCCACACACACACACACAGACTCTCACTGGGGTACAGTCCCACAAACACACACAGACTCTCACTGGGATACAGTCCCACACACACACACAGACTCTCACTTGCGTACAGTCCCACACACACGCACAGACTCTCACTGGGGTACAGTCCCACACACACACACACACACACACACAGAGACTCTCACTGGGGTACAGTCCCCCCCACACACACAGACTATCACTGGGGAACAGTCCCACACACACACGCACACACAGAATCCCACTGTGGTACAGTCCCACACACACACGCACACACAGACTCTCACTGGGGTACAGTCCCACACACACACGCACACACAGACTATTAACTGGGGTACAGTCCCACACACACACGCACACACAGACTCTCACTGGGGTACAGTCCCACACACACACGCACACACAGACTCTCACTGGGGTACAGTCCCACACACACACGCACACACAGACTCTCACTGAGGTACAGTCCCACACACATACACACACAGACTCCCACTGTGGTACAGTCCCACACACACACACACACACAGACTCTCACTGGAGTACAGTCCCACACACACACACACACACAGAGACTCTCACTGGGGTACAGTCCCACACACACACGCACACGCACACACAGACTCTCACTGGGGTACAGTCCGACACACATACACACACAGACTCCCACTGTGGTACAGTCCCACACACACACACACACACACAGACTCTCACTGGAGTACAGTCCCACACACACACACACACAGAGACTCTCACTGGGGTACAGTCCCACACACACACCCACACACAGACTCTCACTGGGGTACAGTCCCACACACACACTCACCCACAGACTATCACTGGGGTATAGTCCCACACACACAAAGACTCTCACTGGGGTACACTCCCACACACACACACACAGACTCTCACTGGGGTACAGTCCAACACACACACACAGACTCTCACTGGGGTACAGTCCCACACACACGCACACACAGACTCTCACTGGGGTACAGTCCCACACACACACGCACACGCACACACAGACTCTCACTGAGGTACAGTCCCACACACATACACACACAGACTCCCACTGTGGTACAGTCCCACACACACACACACACACACACACACACAGACTCTCACTGGAGTACAGTCCCACACACACACACACACACACAGACTCTCACTGGGGTACAGTCCCACACACACACGCACACGCACACACAGACTCTCACTGGGGTACAGTCCGACACACATACACACACAGACTCCCACTGTGGTACAGTCCCACACACACACACACACACACAGACTCTCACTGGAGTACAGTCCCACACACACACACACACACAGACTCTCACTGGGGTACAGTCCCACACACACACACGCACAGACTCTCACAGGGGTACAGTCCCACACACGCACCCACACACAGTCTCTCACTGGGGTACAGTCCCACACACACACTCACCCACAGACTATCACTGGGGTATAGTCCCACACACACAAAGACTCTCACTGGGGTACACTCGCACACACACACACACAGACTCTCACTGGGGTACAGTCCCACGCACACACACACACAGACTCTCACTGGGGTACAGTCCCACACACACGCACAGACTCTCACTGGGGTACAGTCCCACTCACACACACACACACACACACAGACTCTCACTGGGGTACAGTCCCACACACACACAGACTCTCACTGGGGTACAGTCCTACAGACTCACACAGAGACTCTCACTGGGGTACAGTCCCACACACACATTCACACACACACAGACTCTCACTGGGATACAGTCCCACACACACACAGACTCTCACTGGGGTACAGTCCCACACACACACACACACAGACTCTCACTGGGGTACAGTCCCACACACACACAGACTCTCACTGGGGTACAGTCCCACACACACACACACACAGACACTCACTGGGGTACAGTCCCACACACACACACACAGACTCTCACTGGGGTACAGTCCCACACACACACACAGACTCTCACTGGGGTACAGTCCCACACACACACACACACACACACACACACACACACACAGACTCTCACTGGGGTACAGTCCCCCCCACACACACAGACTCTCACTGGGGTACAGTCCCACACACACACACACACACACACACAGACTCTCACTGGGGTACAGTCCCACACACACACAGACTCTCACTGGGGTACAGTCCCACACACACACAGACTCTCACTGGGGTACAGTCCCACACACACTCATACACAGACTCTCACTGGGGTACAGTCCCACACACACACAGACTATCACTGGGGTACAGTCCCACACACACACAGACTCTCACTGGGGTACAGTCCCACAGACTCACACAGAGACTCTCACTGGGGTACAGTCCCACACACACATTAACACACACACAGACTCTCACTGGGGTACAGTCCCACACACACACACACAGACTCTCACTGGGGTACAGTCCCACACACACACTCACACACACACTGACTCTCACTGGGGTACAGTCCCACACACACACAGATTCTCACTGGGGTACAGTCCAACACACACACACAGACTCTCACTGGGGTACAGCCCCACACACACACACACAGACTCTCCCTGGGGTATAGTCCCACACACACACAGACTCTCACTGGGGTACAGTCCCACACACACACACACAGACTCTCACTGAGGTACAGTCCCACACACACACACACACAGAGAGACTCTCACTGGGGAACAGTCCGACACACACACACACAGACTCTCACTGGGGCACAGTCCCACACACACATACACAGACTCTCACTGGGGTACAGTCCCACACACACACACACACAGAGACTCTCACTGGGGAACAGTCCGACACACACACACACAGACTCTCACTGGGGCACAGTCCCACACACACACACACTGACTCTCACTGGGGTACAATCCCACATACACACAGACTCTCACTGTGGTACAGTCCTACAGACTCACACAGAGACTCTCACTGGCGTACAGTCCCACACACACAGACTCTCACTGGGGTACAGTCCCACACACACACACACACAGACTCTCACTGTGGTACAGTCCCACACACACACTGACTCTCACTGGGGTACAGTCCCACACACACACTCACACACAGACTCTCACTGGGGTACAGTCCCACACACACACAGACTATCACTGGGGTACAGTCCCACACACACACAGACTCTCACTGGGGTACAGTCCTACAGACTCACACAGAGACTCTCACTGGGGTACAGTCCCACACACACATTCACACACACACAGACTCTCACTGGGATACAGTCCCACACACACACAGACTCTCACTGGGGTACAGTCCCACACACACACACACAAACTCTCACTGGGGTACAGTCCCACACACACACAGACTCTCACTGGGGTACAGTCCCACACACACACACAGACTCTCAGTGGGGTACAGTCCCACACACACACACACAGACTCTCACTGGGGTACAGTCCCACAAACACACACAGACTCTCACTGGGATACAGTCCCACACACACACACAGACTCTCACTTGCGTACAGTCCCACACACACGCACAGACTCTCACTGGGGTACAGTCCCACACACACACACACACACACACACAGAGACTCTCACTGGGGTACAGTCCCCCCCACACACACAGACTATCACTGGGGAACAGTCCCACACACACACGCACACACAGAATCCCACTGTGGTACAGTCCCACACACACACGCACACACAGACTCTCACTGGGGTACAGTCCCACACACACACGCACACACAGACTATTAACTGGGGTACAGTCCCACACACACACGCACACACAGACTCTCACTGGGGTACAGTCCCACACACACACGCACACACAGACTCTCACTGGGGTACAGTCCCACACACACACGCACACACAGACTCTCACTGAGGTACAGTCCCACACACATACACACACAGACTCCCACTGTGGTACAGTCCCACACACACACACACACACAGACTCTCACTGGAGTACAGTCCCACACACACACACACACACAGAGACTCTCACTGGGGTACAGTCCCACACACACACGCACACGCACACACAGACTCTCACTGGGGTACAGTCCGACACACATACACACACAGACTCCCACTGTGGTACAGTCCCACACACACACACACACACACAGACTCTCACTGGAGTACAGTCCCACACACACACACACACAGAGACTCTCACTGGGGTACAGTCCCACACACACACCCACACACAGACTCTCACTGGGGTACAGTCCCACACACACACTCACCCACAGACTATCACTGGGGTATAGTCCCACACACACAAAGACTCTCACTGGGGTACACTCCCACACACACACACACAGACTCTCACTGGGGTACAGTCCAACACACACACACAGACTCTCACTGGGGTACAGTCCCACACACACGCACACACAGACTCTCACTGGGGTACAGTCCCACACACACACGCACACGCACACACAGACTCTCACTGAGGTACAGTCCCACACACATACACACACAGACTCCCACTGTGGTACAGTCCCACACACACACACACACACACACACACACAGACTCTCACTGGAGTACAGTCCCACACACACACACACACACACAGACTCTCACTGGGGTACAGTCCCACACACACACGCACACGCACACACAGACTCTCACTGGGGTACAGTCCGACACACATACACACACAGACTCCCACTGTGGTACAGTCCCACACACACACACACACACACAGACTCTCACTGGAGTACAGTCCCACACACACACACACACAGAGACTCTCACTGGGGTACAGTCCCACACACACACACGCACAGACTCTCACAGGGGTACAGTCCCACACACGCACCCACACACAGTCTCTCACTGGGGTACAGTCCCACACACACACTCACCCACAGACTATCACTGGGGTATAGTCCCACACACACAAAGACTCTCACTGGGGTACACTCGCACACACACACACACAGACTCTCACTGGGGTACAGTCCCACGCACACACACACACAGACTCTCACTGGGGTACAGTCCCACACACACGCACAGACTCTCACTGGGGTACAGTCCCACTCACACACACACACACACACACAGACTCTCACTGGGGTACAGTCCCACACACACACAGACTCTCACTGGGGTACAGTCCTACAGACTCACACAGAGACTCTCACTGGGGTACAGTCCCACACACACATTCACACACACACAGACTCTCACTGGGATACAGTCCCACACACACACAGACTCTCACTGGGGTACAGTCCCACACACACACACACACAGACTCTCACTGGGGTACAGTCCCACACACACACAGACTCTCACTGGGGTACAGTCCCACACACACACACACACAGACACTCACTGGGGTACAGTCCCACACACACACACACAGACTCTCACTGGGGTACAGTCCCACACACACACACAGACTCTCACTGGGGTACAGTCCCACACACACACACACAGACTCTCACTGGGGTACAGTCCCACAAACACACACAGACTCTCACTGGGATACAGTCCCACACACACACACACACAGACTCTCACTTGCGTACAGTCCCACACACACACACAGACTCTCACTGGGGTACAGTCCCACACACACACACACACACACACACACAGACTCTCACTGGGGTACAGTCCCCCCCACACACACAGACTATCACTGGGGAACAGTCCCACACACACACGCACACACAGACTCCCACTGTGGTACAGTCCCACACACACACGCACACACAGACTCTCACTGGGGTACAGTCCCACACACACACGCATACACAGACTCTCACTGGGGTACAGTCCCACACACACACGCACACGCACACACAGACTCTCACTGAGGTACAGTCCCACACACATACACACACAGACTCCCACTGTGGTACAGTCCCACACACACACACACACACACAGACTCTCACTGGAGTACAGTCCCACACACACACACACACAGAGACTCTCACTGGGGTACAGTCCCACACACACACGCACACGCACACACAGAATCTCACTGGGGTACAGTCCGACACACATACACACACAGACTCCCACTGTGGTACAGTCCCACACACACACACACACACGCAGACTCTCACTGGAGTACAGTCCCACACACACACACACCCACAGACTCTCACTGGGGTACAGTCCCAAACACACACACGCACAGACTCTCACAGGGGTACAGTCCCACACACACACCCACACACAGAGACTCTCATTGGGGTACAGTCCCACACACACACTCACACACAGACTCTCACTGGGGTACAGTCCCACACACACACTCACCCACAGACTATCACTGGGGTATAGTCCCACACACACACACAGACTCTCACTGGGGTACAGTCCCACACACACACACACACACAGACTCTCACTGGGGTACAGTCCCACACACACACACAGACTCTCACTGGGGTACAGTCCCACACACACACACACACACACACACACACACACAGACTCTCACTGGGGTACAGTCCCCCCCACACACACAGACTCTCACTGGGGTACAGTCCCACACACACACACACACACACACACACAGACTCTCACTGGGGTACAGTCCCACACACACACAGACTCTCACTGGGGTACAGTCCCACACACACACAGACTCTCACTGGGGTACAGTCCCACACACACTCATACACAGACTCTCACTGGGGTACAGTCCCACACACACACAGACTATCACTGGGGTACAGTCCCACACACACACAGACTCTCACTGGGGTACAGTCCCACAGACTCACACAGAGACTCTCTCTGGGGTACAGTCCCACACACACATTAACACACACACAGACTCTCACTGGGGTACAGTCCCACACACACACACACAGACTCTCACTGGGGTACAGTCCCACACACACACTCACACACACACTGACTCTCACTGGGGTACAGTCCCACACACACACAGATTCTCATTGGGGTACAGTCCAACACACACACACAGACTCTCACTGGGGTACAGCCCCACACACACACACACAGACTCTCCCTGGGGTATTGTCCCACACACACACAGACTCTCACTGGGCTACAGTCCCACACACACACACACAGACTCTCACTGAGGTACAGTCCCACACACACACACACACAGAGAGACTCTCACTGGGGAACAGTCCGACACACACACACACAGACTCTCACTGGGGCACAGTCCCACACACACATCCACAGACTCTCACTGGGGTACAGTCCCACACACACACACACACAGAGACTCTCACTGGGGAACAGTCCGACACACACACACACAGACTCTCACTGGGGCACAGTCCCACACACACACACACTGACTCTCACTGGGGTACAATCCCACACACACACAGACTCTCACTGTGGTACAGTCCTACAGACTCACACAGAGACTCTCACTGGCGTACAGTCCCACACACACAGACTCTCACTGGGGTACAGTCCCACACACACACACACAGACTCTCACTGTGGTACAGTCCCACACACACACTGACTCTCACTGGGGTACAGTCCCACACACACACAGACTCTCACTGGGGTACAGTCCTACAGACTCACACAGAGACTCTCACTGGGGTACAGTCCCACACACACATTCACACACACACAGACTCTCACTGGGATACAGTCCCACACACACACAGACTCTCACTGGGGTACAGTCCCACACACACACACACAAACTCTCACTGGGGTACAGTCCCACACACACACAGACTCTCACTGGGGTACAGTCCCACACACACACACAGACTCTCAGTGGGATACAGTCCCACACACACACACAGACACTCACTGGGGTACAGTCCCACACACACACACACAAACTCTCACTGGGGTACAGTCCCACACACACACAGACTCTCACTGGGGTACAGTCCCACACACACACACACAGACTCTCACTGGGGTACAGTCCCACAAACACACACAGACTCTCACTGGGATACAGTCCCACACACACACACAGACTCTCACTTGCGTACAGTCCCACACACACGCACAGACTCTCACTGGGGTACAGTCCCACACACACACACACACACACACAGAGACTCTCACTGGGGTACAGTCCCCCCCACACACACAGACTATCACTGGGGAACAGTCCCACACACACACGCACACACAGAATCCCACTGTGGTACAGTCCCACACACACACGCACACACAGACTCTCACTGGGGTACAGTCCCACACACACACGCACACACAGACTCTCACTGGGGTACAGTCCCACACACACACGCACACGCACACACAGACTCTCACTGAGGTACAGTCCCACACACATACACACACAGACTCCCACTGTGGTACAGTCCCACACACACACACACACACAGACTCTCACTGGAGTACAGTCCCACACACACACACACACACAGAGACTCTCACTGGGGTACAGTCCCACACACACACCCACACACAGACTCTCACTGGGGTACAGTCCCACACACACACTCACCCACAGACTATCACTGGGGTATAGTCCCACACACACAAAGACTCTCACTGGGGTACACTCCCACACACACACACACAGACTCTCACTGGGGTACAGTCCAACACACACACACAGACTCTCACTGGGGTACAGTCCCACACACACACACACACACACAGACTCTCACTGGGGTACAGTCCCACACACACACACACAGACTCTCACTGGGGTACAGTCCCACACACACACACACACACACACACACACACCCACACACACACACACACAGACTCTCACTGGGGTACAGTCCCCCCCACACACACAGACTCTCACTGGGGTACAGTCCCACTCACACACACACACACACACACACACACAGACTCTCACTGGGGTACAGTCCCACACACACACAGACTCTCACTGGGGTACAGTCCCACACACACACAGACTCTCACTGGGGTACAGTCCCCCACACACACTCACACACAGACTCTCACTGGGGTACAGTCCCACACACACACAGACTATCACTGGGGTACAGTCCCACACACACACAGACTCTCACTGGGGTACAGTCCTACAGACTCACACAGAGACTCTCACTGGGGTACAGTCCCACACACACATTCACACACACACAGACTCTCACTGGGATACAGTCCCACACACACACAGACTCTCACTGGGGTACAGTCCCACACACACACACACAGACTCTCACTGGGGTACAGTCCCACACACACACAGACTCTCACTGGGGTACAGTCCCACACACACACACACACACAGACACTCACTGGGGTACAGTCCCACACACACACACACAGACTCTCACTGGGGTACAGTCCCACACACACACTCACACAGAGACTCTCACTGGGGTACAGTCCCACACACACACACAGACTCTCACTGGGGTACAGTCCCACACACACACACACAGACTCTCACTGGGGTACAGTCCCACAAACACACACAGACTCTCACTGGGATACAGTCCCACACACACACACACACAGACTCTCACTTGCGTACAGTCCCACACACACACACAGACTCTCACTGGGGTACAGTCCCACACACACACACACACACACACACACACACACAGACTCTCACTGGGGTACAGTCCCCCCCACACACACAGACTATCACTGGGGAACAGTCCCACACACACACGCACACACAGACTCCCACTGGGGTACAGTCCCACACACACACACACACAGAGACTCTCACTGGGGTACAGTCCCACACACACACGCACACGCACACACAGAATCTCACTGGGGTACAGTCCGACACACATACACACACAGACTCCCACTGTGGTACAGTCCCACACACACACACACACACGCAGACTCTCACTGGAGTACAGTCCCACACACACACACACCCACAGACTCTCACTGGGGTACAGTCCCAAACACACACACGCACAGACTCTCACAGGGGTACAGTCCCACACACACACCCACACACAGAGACTCTCATTGGGGTACAGTCCCACACACACACTCACACACAGACTCTCACTGGGGTACAGTCCCACACACACACTCACCCACAGACTATCACTGGGGTATAGTCCCACACACACACACAGACTCTCACTGGGGTACAGTCCCACACACACACACACACACAGACTCTCACTGGGGTACAGTCCCACACACACACACAGACTCTCACTGGGGTACAGTCCCACACACACACACACACACACACACACACACACAGACTCTCACTGGGGTACAGTCCCCCCCACACACACAGACTCTCACTGGGGTACAGTCCCACACACACACACACACACACACACACAGACTCTCACTGGGGTACAGTCCCACACACACACAGACTCTCACTGGGGTACAGTCCCACACACACACAGACTCTCACTGGGGTACAGTCCCACACACACTCATACACAGACTCTCACTGGGGTACAGTCCCACACACACACAGACTATCACTGGGGTACAGTCCCACACACACACAGACTCTCACTGGGGTACAGTCCCACAGACTCACACAGAGACTCTCTCTGGGGTACAGTCCCACACACACATTAACACACACACAGACTCTCACTGGGGTACAGTCCCACACACACACACACAGACTCTCACTGGGGTACAGTCCCACACACACACTCACACACACACTGACTCTCACTGGGGTACAGTCCCACACACACACAGATTCTCACTGGGGTACAGTCCAACACACACACACAGACTCTCACTGGGGTACAGCCCCACACACACACACACAGACTCTCCCTGGGGTATTGTCCCACACACACACAGACTCTCACTGGGCTACAGTCCCACACACACACACACAGACTCTCACTGAGGTACAGTCCCACACACACACACACACAGAGAGACTCTCACTGGGGAACAGTCCGACACACACACACACAGACTCTCACTGGGGCACAGTCCCACACACACATCCACAGACTCTCACTGGGGTACAGTCCCACACACACACACACACAGAGACTCTCACTGGGGAACAGTCCGACACACACACACACAGACTCTCACTGGGGCACAGTCCCACACACACACACACTGACTCTCACTGGGGTACAATCCCACACACACACAGACTCTCACTGTGGTACAGTCCTACAGACTCACACAGAGACTCTCACTGGCGTACAGTCCCACACACACAGACTCTCACTGGGGTACAGTCCCACACACACACACACAGACTCTCACTGTGGTACAGTCCCACACACACACTGACTCTCACTGGGGTACAGTCCCACACACACACAGACTCTCACTGGGGTACAGTCCCACACACACACTCACACACAGACTCTCACTGGGGTACAGTCCCACACACACACAGACTATCACTGGGGTACAGTCCCACACACACACAGACTCTCACTGGGGTACAGTCCTACAGACTCACACAGAGACTCTCACTGGGGTACAGTCCCACACACACATTCACACACACACAGACTCTCACTGGGATACAGTCCCACACACACACAGACTCTCACTGGGGTACAGTCCCACACACACACACACAAACTCTCACTGGGGTACAGTCCCACACACACACAGACTCTCACTGGGGTACAGTCCCACACACACACACAGACTCTCAGTGGGATACAGTCCCACACACACACACAGACACTCACTGGGGTACAGTCCCACACACACACACACAAACTCTCACTGGGGTACAGTCCCACACACACACAGACTCTCACTGGGGTACAGTCCCACACACACACACACAGACTCTCACTGGGGTACAGTCCCACAAACACACACAGACTCTCACTGGGATACAGTCCCACACACACACACAGACTCTCACTTGCGTACAGTCCCACACACACGCACAGACTCTCACTGGGGTACAGTCCCACACACACACACACACACACACAGAGACTCTCACTGGGGTACAGTCCCCCCCACACACACAGACTATCACTGGGGAACAGTCCCACACACACACGCACACACAGAATCCCACTGTGGTACAGTCCCACACACACACGCACACACAGACTCTCACTGGGGTACAGTCCCACACACACACGCACACACAGACTCTCACTGGGGTACAGTCCCACACACACACGCACACGCACACACAGACTCTCACTGAGGTACAGTCCCACACACATACACACACAGACTCCCACTGTGGTACAGTCCCACACACACACACACACACAGACTCTCACTGGAGTACAGTCCCACACACACACACACACACAGAGACTCTCACTGGGGTACAGTCCCACACACACACCCACACACAGACTCTCACTGGGGTACAGTCCCACACACACACTCACCCACAGACTATCACTGGGGTATAGTCCCACACACACAAAGACTCTCACTGGGGTACACTCCCACACACACACACACAGACTCTCACTGGGGTACAGTCCAACACACACACACAGACTCTCACTGGGGTACAGTCCCACACACACACACACACACACAGACTCTCACTGGGGTACAGTCCCACACACACACACACAGACTCTCACTGGGGTACAGTTCCACACACACACACACACACACACACACACACACCCACACACACACACACACAGACTCTCACTGGGGTACAGTCCCCCCCACACACACAGACTCTCACTGGGGTACAGTCCCACTCACACACACACACACACACACACACACAGACTCTCACTGGGGTACAGTCCCACACACACACAGACTCTCACTGGGGTACAGTCCCACACACACACAGACTCTCACTGGGGTACAGTCCCCCACACACACTCACACACAGACTCTCACTGGGGTACAGTCCCACACACACACAGACTATCACTGGGGTACAGTCCCACACACACACAGACTCACTGGGGTACAGTCCTACAGACTCACACAGAGACTCTCACTGGGGTACAGTCCCACACACACATTCACACACACACAGACTCTCACTGGGATACAGTCCCACACACACACAGACTCTCACTGGGGTACAGTCCCACACACACACACACAGACTCTCACTGGGGTACAGTCCCACACACACACAGACTCTCACTGGGGTACAGTCCCACACACACACACACACACAGACACTCACTGGGGTACAGTCCCACACACACACACACAGACTCTCACTGGGGTACAGTCCCACACACACACTCACACAGAGACTCTCACTGGGGTACAGTCCCACACACACACACAGACTCTCACTGGGGTACAGTCCCACACACACACACACAGACTCTCACTGGGGTACAGTCCCACAAACACACACAGACTCTCACTGGGATACAGTCCCACACACACACACACACAGACTCTCACTTGCGTACAGTCCCACACACACACACAGACTCTCACTGGGGTACAGTCCCACACACACACACACACACACACACACACACAGACTCTCACTGGGGTACAGTCCCCCCCACACACACAGACTATCACTGGGGAACAGTCCCACACACACACGCACACACAGACTCCCACTGGGGTACAGTCCCACACACACACACACACAGAGACTCTCACTGGGGTACAGTCCCACACACACACGCACACACAGACTCTCACTGGGGTACAGTCCCACACACACACGCACATGCACACACAGACTCTCACTGAGGTACAGTCCCACACACATACACACACAGACTCTCACTGGAGTACAGTCCCACACACACACACACACACACACAGAGACTCTCACTGGGGTACAGTCCCACACACACACACACACACAGAATCTCACTGGGGTACAGTCCGACACACATACACACACAGACTCCCACTGTGGTACAGTCCCACACACACACACACACACAGACTCTCACTGGAGTACAGTCCCACACACACACACACACACACACAGAGACTCTCACTGGGGTACAGTCCCACACACACACACACACACAGAATCTCACTGGGGTACAGTCCGACACACATACACACACAGACTCCCACTGTGGTACAGTCCCACACACACACACACACACACAGACTCTCACTGGAGTACAGTCCCACACACACACACACACAGAGACTCTCACTGGGGTACAGTCCCAAACACACACACGCACAGACTCTCACAGGGGTACAGTCCCACACACACACCCACACACAGAGACTCTCATTGGGGTACAGTCCCACACACACACTCACACACAGACTCTCACTGGGGTACAGTCCCACACACACACTCACCCACAGACTATCACTGGGGTATAGTCCCACACACACACACAGACTCTCACTGGGGTACAGTCCCACACACACACACACACACACACAGACTCTCACTGGGGTACAGTCCCACACACACGCACAGACTCTCACTGGGGTACAGTCCCACACACACACACATACACACACACACACACACACACACAGACTCTCACTGGGGTACAGTCCCCCCCCCACACACAGACTCTCACTGGGGTACAGTCCCACACACACACACACACACACACACACACACACACAGACTCTCACTGGGGTACAGTCCCACACACACACAGACTCTCACTGGGGTACAGTCCCACACACACACAGACTCTCACTGGGGTACAGTCCCACACACACACTCATACACAGACTCTCACTGGGGTACAGTCCCACACACACACAGACTATCACTGGGGTACAGTCCCACACACACACAGACTCTCACTGGGGTACAGTCCCACAGACTCACACAGAGTCTCTCACTGGGGTACAGTCCCACACACACATTAACACACACACAGACTCTCACTGGGATACAGTCCCACACACACACAGACTCTCACTGGGGTACAGTCCCACACACACACACACAGACTCTCACTGGGGTACAGTCCCACACACACACTCACACACACACTGTCTCTCACTGGGGTACAGTCCCACACACACAGAGATTCTCACTGGGGTACAGTCCAACACACACACACAGACTCTCACTGGGGTACAGCCCCACACACACACACACAGACTCTCCCTGGTGTTTAGTCCCACACACACACAGACTCTCACTGGGGTACAGTCCCACACACACACAGACTCTCACTGGGTACAGTCCCACACACACACACACACACAGAGAGACTCTCACTGGGGTACAGTCCCACACACACACACACACAGAGACTCTCACTGGGGTACAGTCCCACACACACAGACTCTCACTGGGGTACAGTCCCACACACACACACACAGACTCTCACTGGGGTACAGTCCCACACACACACTGACTCTCACTGGGGTACAGTCCCACACACACTCACAGACTCTCACTGGGGTACAGACCCCACACACACTCACAGACTCTCACTGGGGTACAGTCCCACACACACACACAGACTCTCACTGGGGTACAATCCCACACACACACACACACACACAC
Source organism: Chiloscyllium punctatum (assembly GCF_047496795.1). Classification (NCBI taxonomy): domain Eukaryota; kingdom Metazoa; phylum Chordata; class Chondrichthyes; order Orectolobiformes; family Hemiscylliidae; genus Chiloscyllium; species Chiloscyllium punctatum. Next base: position 20,753,872 of record NC_092759.1, on the reverse strand, counting down.
ACACACACACACACAGACTCTCACTGGGGTACAGTCCCACACACACACACAGACTCTCACTGGGGTACAGTCCCACACACACACACACACACACACACACACACACACACACAGACTCTCACTGGGGTACAGTCCCACACACACACACAGACTCTCACTGGGGTACAGTCCCACACACACACACACACACACACACACACACACACACACACACACACACACACACACACACACTGACTCTCACTGGGGTGCAGTCCCACACACACACACACACACACACACACTGACTCTCACTGGGGTGCAGTCCCACACACACACACACACACACACACTGACTCTCACTGGGGTGCAGTCCCACACACACACACTGACTCTCACTGGGGTACACTCCCACACACACACTGACTCTCACTGGGGTACAGTCCCACACACACACACACACACTCAGACTCTCACTGGGGTACAGTCCCACACACACAGAGACTCTCACTGGGGTACAGCCCCCCACACACAGACTCTCACTGGGGTACAGTCCCACACACACACACACACACACAGACTCTCACTGGGGTACAGTCCCAAACACACACACGCACAGACTCTCACAGGGGTACAGTCCCACACACACACCCACACACAGAGACTCTCATTGGGGTACAGTCCCACACACACACTCACACACAGACTCTCACTGGGGTACAGTCCCACACACACACTCACCCACAGACTATCACTGGGGTATAGTCCCACACACACACACAGACTCTCACTGGGGTACAGTCCCACACACACACTGACTCTCACTGTGGTACAGTCCCACACACACTCACAGACTCTCACTGGGGTACACTCCCACACACACACACACACAGACTCTCACTGGGGTACAGACCCCACACACACTCACAGACTCTCACTGGGGTACAGTCCCACACACACACACAGACTCTCACTGTGGTACAGTCCTACAGACTCACACAGAGACTCTCACTGGGGTACAGTCCCACACACACACACACAGACTCTCACTGGGGTACAGTCCCACACACACTCACAGACTCTCACTGGGGTACAGACCCCACACACACTCACAGACTCTCACTGGGGTACAGTCCCACACACACACACAGACTCTCACTGGGGTACAATCCCACACACACACACACACACACACACACACACACACAGACTCTCACTGGGGTACAGTCCCACACACACACACAGACTCTCACTGGGGTACAACCCACACACAGACACACACACACACACACACACACACACACACACACACACACACTGACTCTCACTGGGGTGCAGTCCCACACACACACACACACACACACACACACTGACTCTCACTGGGGTGCAGTCCCACACACACACACACACACACACACACACACACACTGACTCTCACTGGGGTGCAGTCCCACACACACACACTGACTCTCACTGGGGTACACTCCCACACACACACTGACTCTCACTGGGGTACAGTCCCACACACACACACACACACTCAGACTCTCACTGGGGTACAGTCCCACACACACAGAGACTCTCACTGGGGTACAGCCCCCCACACACAGACTCTCACTGGGGTACAGTCCCACACACACACACACACACACAGACTCTCACTGGGGTACAGTCCCAAACACACACACGCACAGACTCTCACAGGGGTACAGTCCCACACACACACCCACACACAGAGACTCTCATTGGGGTACAGTCCCACACACACACTCACACACAGACTCTCACTGGGGTACAGTCCCACACACACACTCACCCACAGACTATCACTGGGGTATAGTCCCACACACACACACAGACTCTCACTGGGGTACAGTCCCACACACACACTGACTCTCACTGGGGTACAGTCCCACACACACTCACAGACTCTCACTGGGGTACACTCCCACACACACACACACACACAGACTCTCACTGGGGTACAAACCCCACACACACTCACAGACTCTCACTGGGGTACAGTCCCACACACACACACAGACTCTCACTGGGGTACAATCCCACACACACACACACACACACACACAGACTCTCACTGGGGTACAGTCCCACACACACACACAGACTCTCACTGGGGTACAGTCCCACACACACACACACACACACACACACACACACACACACACTGACTCTCACTGGGGTGCAGTCCCACACACACACACACACACACACACACTGACTCTCACTGGGGTGCAGTCCCACACACACACACTGACTCTCACTGGGGTACACTCCCACACACACACTGACTCTCACTGGGGTACAGTCCCACACACACACACACACACTCAGACTCTCACTGGGGTACAGTCCCACACACACAGAGACTCTCACTGGGGTACAGCCCCCCACACACAGACTCTCACTGGGGTACAGTCCCACACACACACACACACACACACACACACTGACTCTCACTGGGGTGCAGTCCCACACACACACACAGACTCTCACTGGGGTACAGTCCCACACACACGCACAGACTCTCACTGGGGTACAGTCCCACACACACACACACACACACACAGACTCTCACTGGGGTACAGTCCCCCCCCCCCCACACAGACTCTCACTGGGGTACAGTCCCACACACACACACACACACACACACACAGACTCTCACTGGGGTACAGTCCCACACACACACAGACTCTCACTGGGGTACAGTCCCCCACACACACAGACTCTCACTGGGGTACAGTCCCAAACACACACACGCACAGACTCTCACAGGGGTACAGTCCCACACACACACCCACACACAGAGACTCTCATTGGGGTACAGTCCCACACACACACTCACACACAGACTCTCACTGGGGTACAGTCCCACACACACACTCACCCACAGACTATCACTGGGGTATAGTCCCACACACACACACAGACTCTCACTGGGGTACAGTCCCACACACATACCCACACACAGAGACTCTCATTGGGGTACAGTCCCACACACACACACACACAGACTCTCACTGGGGTACAGTCCCACACACACGCACAGACTCTCACTGGGGTACAGTCCCACACACACACACACACACACACACACACACACAGACTCTCACTGGGGTACAGTCCCCCCCCCACACACAGACTCTCACTGGGGTACAGTCCCACACACACACACACACACACACACACACACACACACAGACTCTCACTGGGGTACAGTCCCACACACACACAGACTCTCACTGGGGTACAGTCCCACACACACACAGACTCTCACTGGGGTACAGTCCCACACACACACTCATACACAGACTCTCACTGGGGTACAGTCCCACACACACACAGACTATCACTGGGGTACAGTCCCACACACACACAGACTCTCACTGGGGTACAGTCCCACACACACACACACAGACTCTCACTGGGGTACAGTCCCACACACACATTAACACACACACAGACTCTCACTGGGATACAATCCCACACACACACAGACTCTCACTGGGGTACAGTCCCACACACACACACACAGACTCTCACTGGGGTACAGTCCCACACACACACTCACACACACACTGACTCTCACTGGGGTACAGTCCCACACACACACAGATTCTCACTGGGGTACAGTCCAACACACACACACAGACTCTCACTGGGGTACAGCCCCACACACACACACACAGACTCTCCCTGGTGTATAGTCCCACACACACACAGACTCTCACTGGGGTACAGTCCCACACACACACAGACTCTCACTGGGGTACAGTCCCACACACACACACATAGACTCTCACTGGGGTACAGTCCCACGCACACACATAGACTCTCACTGGGGTACAGTCCCACACACACACAGAGACTCTCACTGGGGTACAGTCCCACACACACACACACACACACACATAGACTCTCACTGGGGTACAGTCCCACACACACACACACACACGGACTCTCACTGGGGTACAGTCCCACACACACACAGACTCTCACTGGGGTACAGTCCCACACACACACAGAGACTCTCACTGGGGTACAATCCCACACACACACACACACACACACACACACACACACACACAGACTCTCACTGGGGTACAGTCCCACACACACACAGACTCTCACTGGGGTGCAGTCCCACACACACACACAGACTCTCACTGGGGTACAGTCCCACACACACACACAGAGACTCTAACTGGGGTACAGTCACACACACACACACACACAGACTCTAACTGGGGTACAGTCCCACACACACACACACACAGACTCTCACTGGGGTACAGTCCCACACACACACACTGACTCTCACTGGGGTACAGTCCCACACACATACACACACAGTCTCTCACTGGGGTACAGTCCCACACACATACACACACAGTCTCTCACTGGGATACAGTCCCACACACACGCACAGACTCTGACTGGGGTACAGTCTCACACACACACAGACTCTCACTGTGCTACAGTCCCATCCCCCCCACACACACTGACTTTCACTGGGCTACAGTCACACACGCAGACAGACTCTCACTGGGGTACAGTCACCCCCCACACACAGACTCTCACTGGGGTACAGTCCCACACACACACACAGACTCTCACTGGGGTACAGTCCCCCCCCCACACACACACACACACACTGACTCTCACTGGGGTACAGTCCCACACACACACTGACTCTCACTGGGGTACAGTCCCACACACACACACACACTGACTCTCGCTGGTGTACAGTCCCACAGACACAGAGACTCTCACTGGGGTACAGCCCCCCACACACTGACTCTCACTGGGGTACAGTCCCACACACACACACACAGACTCTCACTGGGGTACAGCCCCCACACACAGACTCTCACTGGGCTACAGTCACACACACACAGAAGACTCTCACTGGGGTACAGTCGCGCACACACAGACTCTGACTGGGGTACAGTCCCACACACACACTCACACAGAGACTCTCAGTGGGGTACAGTCCCACACACACACTCACACACACACTGACTCTCACTGGGGTACAGTTGCCCCCCCCCTCACTGACGTCCCTCCTCACTGACGTCCCTCCTCACTGACGTCCCTGATCACTGACGTCCCTGATCACTGACGTCCCTCCTCACTGACGTCCCTGATCACTGACGTCCCTCCTCACTGACGTCCCTCCCCACTGACGTCCCTCCCCACTGACGTCCCCCCTCACTGATGTCCCTCCTCACTGACGTCCCTGATCACTGACGTCCCCCCTCACTGATGTCCCTCCTCACTGACGTCCCTGATCACTGACGTCCCCCCTCACTGACGTCCCTCCTCACTGACGTCCCTGATCACTGACGTCCCTCCTCACTGACGTCCCTCCTCACTGACGTCCCTCCTCACTGACGTCCCTCCTCACTGACGTCCCTGATCACTGACGTCCCTCCTCACTGACGTCCCTCCTCACTGACGTCCCTGATCACTGACGTCCCTCCTCACTGACGTCCCTCCTCACTGACGTCCCTCCTCACTGACGTCCCTCCCCACTGACGTCCCTCCCCACTGACGTCCCCCCTCACTGATGTCCCTCCTCACTGACGTCCCTCCTCACTGACGTCCCTCCTCACTGACGTCCCTGATCACTGACGTCCCTGATCACTGACGTCCCTGATCACTGACGTCCCCCCTCACTGACGTCCCTCCTCACTGACGTCCCTCCTCACTGACGTCCCTCCTCACTGACGTCCCTTCTCACTGACGTCCCTGATCACTGACGTCCCTCCTCACTGACGTCCCTGATCACTGACGTCCCTCCTCACTGACGTCCCCCCTCACTGACGTCCCTGATCACTGACGTCCCTCCTCACTGACGTCCCTGATCACTGATGTCCCTGATCACTGACGTCCCTCCTCACTGACGTCCCTCCTCACTGACGTCCCTCCTCACTGACGTCCCTCCTCACTGACGTCCCTCCTCACTGACGTCCCCCCTCACTGACGTCCCTCCCCACTGACGTCCCTGATCACTGACGTCCCTCCTCACTGACGTCCCTGATCACTGACGTCCCTCCTCACTGACGTCCCTGATCACTGACGTCCCTGATCACTGACGTCCCTCCTCACTGACGTCCCTCCTCACTGACGTCCCTCCTCACTGACGTCCCTGATCACTGACGACCCTCCTCACTGACGTCCCTGATCACTGACGTCCCTGATCACTGACGTCCCTGATCACTGACGTCCCTCCTCACTGACGTCCCTGATCACTGACGTCCCTCCTCACTGACGTCCCTCCTCACTGACGTCCCTGATCACTGACGTCCCCCCTCACTGACGTCCCTGATCACTGACGTCCCCCCTCACTGACGTCCCTCCTCACTGACGTCCCTCCTCACTGACGTCCCTCCTCACTGACGTCCCTCCTCACTGACGTCCCTGATCACTGACGTCCCCCCTCACTGACGTCCCCCCTCACTGACGTCCCTCCCCACTGACGTCCCTCCTCACTGACGTCCCTCCTCACTGACGTCCCTCCTCACTGACGTCCCTGATCACTGACGTCCCTCCTCACTGACGTCCCTGATCACTGACGTCCCCCCTCACTGACGTCCCTCCTCACTGACGTCCCCCCTCACTGACGTCCCTCCTCACTGACGTCCCTGATCACTGACGTCCCTCCTCACTGACGTCCCTGATCACTGACGTCCCTCCTCACTGACGTCCCTCCTCACTGACGTCCCTGATCACTGACGTCCCCCCTCACTGACGTCCCTGATCACTGACGTCCCTGATCACTGACGTCCCTGATCACTGACGTCCCTCCTCACTGACGTCCCTCCTCACTGACGTCCCTGATCACTGACGTCCCTGATCACTGACGTCCCTCCTCACTGACGTCCCTGATCACTGATGTCCCTCCTCACTGACGTCCCTCCTCACTGACGTCCCTCCT